>NW_008340781.1:195758-199263 GCF_000622305.1 Nannospalax galili
CCATTCATAATAGTTCCCCTGGAAATAAAGTATTTAGGAATAAACCTTACCAAGGTTATAAAAGATCTGTGCAAAGAAAACTTCAGGCAGTGAATAAAGAAATCAAGGAAGTTACCATATGGTGATGAGACCTTCCATGCTCTTGATTTGATAGAATTAATATTTTTAAAGTGTCTTTATCTCTAAAAACTAATCTATAGCTTCAATGCAATTTCTATCAAAATTCCAATGATATTCTTCACAGAGTTAGAAAACACAAAACATTCATATGACATGCACACAAACAGTTCAATTGAATAAATCTTTTGCAAATAACTTATATAAGATACAAAAGAAGCCCATCATAAAATTATGTACAAAATTTTAATTAGATTGTCAAAAGAATTTTGCTTTAAAAATATAGTTGCCTGGCCAAGGTGTAAAGAATAGAGACTGCGAAGTGCATGCCCTTGGATAGGACTCTTATATTAAAACTTACCTACCCATGGCTCAGGGATCATTGCTGAACAAGGGTGGAAAGATTGTAGGAGCCAGGGTTCGTGTATGAGCATAAGGAAATAGAGGCTTTCAGGCCTCGGGGAACTTGCTTGTATGAACTTGTAACAATGGTGACAGCATGCACAAGACCCATGCTGACTCAATCAGAGAAAAGCCCAGCATAGAACTGGAGAAATGAGCAGCAGACCCGAACCTTAACTAAGGAGCTATTGGCAACTGATTACTGTAGGGCAAGAGAGAGTCGATATACTTTAAAGGAGTGACTCTTGGTAGGCTGACTAAAGTCTAGTGGATGAGCTTGCACTTAGAAACATCTCAGTACAAACGCTTGATCATATAGGCCTTACAATAGATGACAGAATGTATGAAATATGGTGGGGGGCATGTATGGGAAGGTTCAGATGTAAGAGGGGTCTAAATATGATTAAGATATATTGTGTGAAAGGCACCAAAACTCAATAAAAATATACACAGAAAATGCAGCTGCTCCTTGGGGGTGACTTTTTATTGCACTTCATGCTTCTTTGCCCGCATATGCTCATTCTAATCTACTTGACTAAATCACAGACCATTTGAATAGACTTATAGTTGAATTTTTGCATTCCTACCCCTTTGTATGGAGTTGTTTTTCTAGTTTTACTATATGATGGAATTATACTTACTGTCTCCAAGGCACTCACTGAAAACTCTCTAAAAAATCACATTCTATAATAATCTTTATTTCATGTGTTAATGCCAAATATTTTGGATTAACTGTATGCCAAAATTTAAATGTTTAAGTTTCATAATAATTGAAGGAATTTTTCCAACAAAGGAAAATTAGTGGATAGTGCACAGCAGATTGAGGAAGGCTGGGTCCAGAAACACTTTGGTATTTTTTTATCCAGCTTTTTAAAAAATTCATTTTAATGTCCAACAAAACTACTCATATTTAGGCAATTCCAAATAAATGGGCAGAACATTATAAAGCATAAAAAAGAAGGGAAAAATCATAGTATTGTTAAGAAAGAAGCAAAGGCACATTTTTAATATATTTAATATCAAAACTCCATAATTGAAAATAATTTTATGATGCGTTGATTATTTAGTGTCTAATGTTCTCTGGCTTTTCAGAAGATACGTTTTTGACTCACTACTGTATATTTCTTAAGTTTACTGTGTTTTCAGCTTCCAGTGTGCTGGATAGTAACTTTCTTGGAGACATTTCTACAAATGCAATAAATATTATCAGAACAATAATCAGTATCTTCATTAATATGGATATATTTTTGAAATCTGTAAAAATAAAATACTTGCACAAAAAATGAACTTAAAGAATTTAGATCCTTCATTTTTGGTCTTATGAAGTAAATTTGGTATCTCATTGCACTCGAATTCATAGAAGCTAATAGGCAACTAGCAAAAGATTTGCACATCTGTTAAATGCTACTGGCCTGTGCTGTCCACCAGCAGTGAAGTGCAAAGGATTCCATTACAGACTAGGTTTCCAGATTGTTAAACCCCTTCACAGATGGCTCTGCAGAAGGCTGCATGGAGTGTATGACTTTTCTAGCCAATTCAAGAGAAATTCTATTCCAAGAAGAAAACATCTATTCTAAGTACTGGAATATAATATAAAGTCCTAGGCTGCACTCCTTCTCACCCAGCAGTTGAACACGTCTTGCAGTTGATCATTAGCAGCAGACCTGTTCATCTTGCAGAGTCTTAAGAGTCAAGGGACTTTCCTCTTCATTGAAGAAAAGGTGAAGGAAACTCTTTACATTCATTAGCAAGGTTGCAGTGCAGTGTTCATGGAGCACAATGTGTATTTGTATATCAATTTACCAGTCCTTTATATCTCCTTATTATTGCAATACCTTCCTAAATACATAAAACATGAAAGAAACTATATGAATAATATGAAAATACATAAAGCAAATTCGAGTCTGTTTCCTAATGATTTTTGGTATAAAGTACAATCGTATTAAACTAAAGAGGACATAGATGTCTCTGAATGAATTGTAAAAGAAGACGTAATAGTTTTGAGTTATAAGGGGAAGTACCAATTTTACAAACTAATGCTTAGCTTTTCCAATCTTTTTGGAGTTTTAAGTTAAAACAAAAAAATATTTGATAGTCTCAATCAGACAGAAAACCCATAAATAGTTAAAAGAGAATATAGTTGAATAAGTAATTTTGGTGAAATATTAAAAACTATTTATTATGGGACTGGAAAGATGGTTCTGCAGTTAAGAGCACTGTTGCTCTTACAGGGGACTTGGGTTCTGTTCCCAGCCTCCATATGGCTGCTTAACAATCACCAGTAACTTCAGTTCCAAGGGATCCAATGACTACTTCTAGCATCCATGGACAATGCATGACACTGATGCAGCAACACAAATGGAGGCAAAATACTCATACACATATAATAAAAATAATTTTAAAACAATCTATTACAAAATTAAATATGCATTTGAGGTTTTTAAATAAAGTTATCTAAGTAAATATTGAATTACAAGTCCTGTTTTTACCTCCATATTCTCAGATTTGGGAATAGATGCCCCAGCCTGTGAGAAAAACTAGGAAATCCATTTCAACTTGTCTGTTATTCTTCCTGTTAGGCATTTGTCAATAGCCTAGAGGACTAAGAATCAACTGATGCTGTGAAACCCTGTGGCAGATGAGCTGAAAGGGTAGAGAACAAATCTGTAGTAACTGAGAACAATAGGGTGGATTGGGAATCACTTTTGAGGAAGATATGGAACTATCCTCAAAAGTTTGCAGTTAGTTTTGCAAAAATACATTTATTTATTTGTATATCTGCTGGGTGTGGGGTGTGGGGGGTACCCCATGCCACAGTGGCACACTTGGATATCAGAGAACAACTTGTGAGAATCAATTCTCTCCTTCCACAATGTAGGTCCCAGGGATCAAACACAAGTCATCAAACTTGGTGACAAGCACTTTTAACAGCTAGGCCATTTTGTTGCCCAAATAATTCATATTGGGTTTTTTTTTTTTTTTTTTA
>NW_008340781.1:199439-216924 GCF_000622305.1 Nannospalax galili
CTATGTAGACCAGGCTGGCCTCGAACTCACAAAGATCCTCCTGCCTCTGCCTCCCAAGTGCTGGGATTAAAGGCGTGCGTCACCATGCCAGGCTCATACTTGTTTTAAGTTCATTTTATTTCAAAGAAAATGACAACTTCATGTAGTAATCAGTGCTTTATCAATATTTAAGCTCATCTGATTTGAGTGTTGACTCCACAATACAGCAAGGCATAGAGAGAAAAGAGTTGTATTAATCAGTAAAGTATATATCTGTAATGTGAAGATAACTGTGTGATTGGAAAGGACAAAATATGGGTTGCACATCCCTTGTTCCCTAGGTCAGATGTCACTGAACAACATAAAGCTTTGACACTATTTAACAATTTGCAAGTACCTCTATCTCTGGCATACTTGTTTGTTTATTCATTGTCATTTTGTCATTTAAAAGTTGCCATGGTTGATTGATGAGCAAATGAATGTACTGCATGTTATTAAAACTTTACTTTTCAAAATTGAATTTAAAATTTAATCTATTTTTATTTCAAAAAATTGCATATAATTTGAAAATTGTCCCCAACCATTTTAAAACTTTGTCCCCAACCATGTAAAAACTCTTCTTAGCTCCCGAACCATACAAAAATTAAGTTAAAGGCTAGATTTGGCATTCAAGCTTGCAGTTTGCAAGTGTCTAGATTACTACTCCCCAGGGTTAGCATCTTCTTGTGAAGGGATGACGTAGTGACTGGAAGTCTAACCTCCAGGGGAAGAGCAATCATGTATGGTTTTCTACTGCCTTCTATTTTCCATATCTTTATGTTTTATGATATAAATATATGATTAAAATATTAGTGGGTAATAAATTAGTTTATCTTTTATGTCCAAAATAATTTTTAGGTGATTGAGACCCAAAATCTAAATTTAGATAACTATTTTGCTAGTGTAATTTTTAACTTGTTATATAAGCAATTCTTGTTGAAACCAAGATGTTTCTTGTACTTGAGATACAGGTTTTTGGGATAATCACCGATTACTGCCAATCTCTAAGTCTCCAAGAAAATTATGTATTGCGTATTGCAGATTCCCTGTCCCAAGCCATTTGACATTGTAGTCTGTCATGAACTGTCTTTCCTCATTCTCCAACCCCAACATTTCAATGTGTTATTTTCTATCACCTCTATTTTTTAGCAGTTCTCCATTGTGTTTATCTGTTATCAGTTCAGCATTACTGAGAGGAGTGGAAGAAAGCACAGTATAAAAGCAGGCACATTCTCAAGGAATCCTGGAAGAAGAATGGATGGTTGTGGAGTACATACTCTGTTTGGCTCTCTTATGACTGGAGTACATCCTCAGAAAATGAGGAATGTGAGAAGAGGGGCACAAAGTTTGAGTGGAGTGGAGACCCTGCTAAGGAACAGCAGTCCTTCAGAGAGTCTATAAAATCTGAGTGATAGTGCTAAGAGATGGATCAGCAGTTAAGAGCACTTAATGCTCTTTCAGAGGACTTGAGTTTGGTTCCTAGTACCCATTTCTGGCAGCTCACAACTGCCTGTAACTCCAGGCCCAGGGGATTTGATTCCCTCTCCTGGCCTCGGTGGACGTCTTCACACACATAGCATATACACACACAGCACACATACACACACACACACACACGATAAATCTAAAAATAAATAAATAAAAAATAATTCAAACTTGAGTGATTCAGCACTGCAGGCCAGCATCATAATCCTGGGTGAGGCTTGGTGTGCCCAATTCCACCCCCTGGTGCACAGTGAAAATGACACATTCTTTTAGTCTGTATTTTGTGTTGTTGTTAATCATATCAGCAATATAGTTTCTCATTGGTAAAGTATACAGTATTTTAAAAATCATTGTGCTTGGCCTGGGGAGATGATTCCATTGCAAAAGCATTTGCTGGACAAGCATGAGGATGAGTTCAGGTCCCTAGGACCCAAGCAAAACCAGCTGGTAGAGTGAAGGGAAGAGGTGGAATTTGCAGAGCAAGCTGGCCAGCACACTAGTCAAAATGATGGGCTCCAAGTCCAGGAAGACACCCTGCTTCAGTGTTTAAAGTGGAGCACAATCATGAATACACCTGATGTCGATCTTGGGCTTCCAGGCATACATGCATGCTCATGTACTCACACATGTGCATCCACACACATGAGAACATGTATCCACACATACCTCACAGACACATGCATAATAAATAAGTATTTTGAAATTTATTTCTTTTCAGTAAGTGAATTTCAACAATGCATAAACATTATAGTGAAGATATTTATTTGTTTGTTTGCTTGTTTGTCTTAAGACAGTGTCTCAAACATTATAGTGAAGCTATTTATTTGTTTATAGGTCTTTTTGAGACAGTGTCTCAAAATTATAGTGAAGCTATTTATTTATTTATTTAATTATCACTCCATTGTTTACTATAAGTCTTGATCAAAAGTCTTATATCATGAAGACTCAGCCTAGATTTACATATGATAAAGTTGATATTGTTACAATAAGGTTAAGCAAAATAGCATAAAGACTTTTATCACTCTATGACTTGATTCTAACTGTACAATATGTGAGAGCTGAAATATTGTCTCTTCTGTTGGGGTACATTAACACAGTTTGAACAATCCTGCATAAGATTTATCATGAAAATGTTCTTCATATTTTGAGGAAACAAGAAAAAATATAGGAAAAGGAGAAAGGGAAAAGAAGCGAGGAGACTGAATTTGAGGCTGCAGTTACCAACTGTAAGGAATCATATTATTTTTCCAGGACTCAGAGGTAGCCAAGACCATTTGAAATGACTTCTCATCACTGTAGCTGAGTGCTTGAAAGTTGAGAGAAACGACTGGCAATTCAGATTCACCTGCTGCGCTCTTCTGGCCATTACTTGGATGTTGGCAATGTCCCTCATTACGCATGCATACAGTGAACCACCATTTACAGATGTGGTGAGAGGAACCCTGACAAGAGGTGTCGCTGGGAGAAAAAAAAGCATACAACAAACACAAAAATTAAAACACTCAGGAATAAGGCAAATAATGAGAGTAAGAACTGGGAATGAGACAAATATTGGATTAAGACAAATAGAACTTCCGATTCCAAAGTCAATTCTAACGGTGCTTGAAAAGATTGGACTGTATTGACAGTTGCAGATGAGAGGCTACGGAAGAAGCTGAGAGAAACCTTCTAGGCCAGAACTGTATGTCACTGAATTTTTTTGCATAGATGGCAAATTATTGGAGTCAAAGATAAATTTACACACAGGCAGTGCACTTTTAAAGGCAATCAAGACTAATGAATTCATGAAATTTATTTAAATTGACGGTTGGTTATTAGGTCATTAGGATTTGTAAGCATTTTATTACTGAGAAATAAATAACCCACAAACATCTCACATCTATAAAGAATATTAACTTTAAAATACAGATATTAAGACAAAAATATTTTTGGCCACCTTAAACTACTACCAAATATCTAAATTTGCTTAATTAATTTTGCTCTTAACATATTTTAATTTGTTCTGTTGCAATGCCATGATTACTGATGTTCATCAGAAAACGTGTTCTAGTAAAAAAAAAAAAATGATAGACTCAGACTTGTGCAGCAGTAAAGCTTTAAGCTCAGGAGTCTAAGAGTAAATGTAGATATCAGTCACCTCCAGCCTCCGGTGTGCATCCCTGTTCAACGTGCCAAACCTCTAAGACAGAGGATTCCTCTGGTGGTTTTTTTTTTTTTTTAACCAGCTTACTCATTTAAAGGAAGAAGAGAAAAGTGGTTGACTTGAAAACTCTCAACAGCTAAACATCAAAGATGAATCAGACTATCATTACGATGGATTATTCTGAAAGTTATCTAAGTTCGTTTTCATTCCCATAACAATGTGTGGCACATACAAAAACCTAAACACTCTTAAAATATCTTATCAATGATATGAAATAGCAATGTATCCAACAAGAAAAAGGAGATAGAAGCATGAGGTCAGATTTGTCTGTGTGAGAAGTGTGTGAACATAAAACATTAAAGTCACAAATGATAGAAATAAAGTGCACTTGAAGGATGCATGGCTAGTTTAACTCCTGGAATAGTTCCTTGAACATTGATTGTATCATATATACTTTCTCTGTGTTGCTGCCTTGTTAATGCACCCACAATTCACAGGTCGCCTCTTGAATTTGGCTCCGGTGCAGACTTGTAGACAGTGCTTCAAAAGGAGAATCCTTAGAAGAGAAATCAACAAGAAAATTCCACATGAAAAAGAGCTAGCTTCCTTTGAACTCCTGGAAGAATTTTGAAATTTATGTTCTATTTCCTGCTGACATATATATACAAGTGAAGATGGGAAGACAATCCTTTATACAGCTCTAGGGATGTGATATAATAGAATCATTTTAGGTCATTACAAAACAAATATATTTTATATGACATTTTTACAGGTAACTTTGAGAGCAAACATCCATTAATCAAACCATAGGCTAGTCTCACTCTTTGCCTCTCTCTGTCTCTCTCTCTCACCTCCCTCTCTTTCTCTACTATCTCTCCCTCCCCCTTGCTTCCCTCCCATCTCTCCTCCCTCCCTTCTTTCCTCTCTTTTTGGATCAAACACAGGACCATGTGCATAGTGAGCAAGGTGCTCTACCACCAGCCCAAGTGTGCTAAATTTTAGCCACTACACAAAACTGAGAATTAGTTTACTAAAAGAGTTCATATTAATATTTAGCAATTTTTCACATCTATGTTTGCATTAATATCATTTCTCTTATGGCACCTAAGCCTAAACTGTTGACTATATCTTTATTTTGATCCTAAATACTTGCGTGAAAGCCTAGAAGAGTTGTAAACTTTAGAGAATAGAATTTAAAGGTTAAATTTAAAACAGGCTCTCGTGGCTCAGGTAAGATCTGTTGTGCTTCTCCCTCTACTCCTTACTGACTATGACACACAGCACATGTGACCACTTGTTTGCTTTCTGCATTTGTTTCTAGGACCATGTACTACCTGTACTTTCTTTGATACAGTCATTATTATTTCTCTAATCTGTGATATCCATCTTTTGTTCAAGGCTCTAAACTACAGCATTATTATAAAGCTGTATCTTTGGTCTTTTGATTTATTCATCTACTTTTCATTGGAGGGTATTATTTCCCATCTCAGTCTCTCTCCAGACACCCAAGTATGCACATGCATCATTTATTAATCAAGATAGGTGATAGTATTTCAGTTCAAGTACACATTTATAATCAGAGATAATTCCCCTCCATAACCGCTCTTCTTTTGGCCTCCCTATTTCATTTAGTAGAACCACATTTTTCACAAAACCTATTTGAAATACTAGTATTTATGTAATTCTCCCTCTACCTAAGAAACATACACTTATATTTTAAGTTACATATCTTAACCTGTTGCAGCATCTTTTACGTCTATTCACTTTGAAATTTCTATGAATGCCACTATGCTTCAATTTTCAGTAGGATTTAAGAGATACTACCCAAGTTCTCTGCCTCCTAACAACTCCCCCAACACACACACACACACACACACACACACACACACACGTCTCATTTCCTTATCAACACCAGGCATTGTATCAGGTTAAATATTTCCAAAGAACAATTGTTCTTCTGCAAAAGACTCAGTGACCAATCATTTTCTGCCTGAACTTCAAAGCAAAGGTTGCCTTTTCAGTCTGTGTCTAGCAACTCATTTACAAAAGTGATTCAACCAGTCGTCTGCCCAGTTGCCTAGAATGCCCATGCTTTATTGTTCCAATTTATGCCTTCCTTTCTGTTCTTCATACTTTCCTATTACTTGTGACTTTCCAGCCTATCAGAATTTTCACAAGATTTGGAGGTTCACATGTACAGTTTTCCCAACACACTACTCTGGTATCCTTTTCGTCTCCAGAGGAGAATGTATCTCTTAATGGCAGTGTGTTCTGCTTTTGAATTCTTATAGAGAGAATAAGATTGCTCATTGTAGTTACATGTCTTGCTAATCTTTCTCCCTTACTATAATGTTAGTTTATCTTTGTTTTCTCTATGAGACAGCACAAGCCTGTCATGAGCCATGCACACTGTAATGGGGGGCGTGCACCAAACACTTGATGCTGCAGGATACTTTCAGGAAATGAGATGTTTTGCCTAATGATAATAAAGTAATTGAACAAGATCAAACGACTTGCCACTAATGAATTAAAACCAGACTACAAAGCAAGAAGAAAAATAAGAGACAGAAAATATTTTTAGTCAAGTTTCTAGGACTCCGTTAGGGTTTTGTTCTGTTGACAATGATAGTTCCAAAAATTTAGAAAGGGGGTATAACCCAGAGATTCATCAAATAACCCCATCTGACTAACACTTCTATTCTTGAAATTGAAATTTAAGGAGACCTGAATGCAGTATTTTCATTTTCCTGGAAATCTCAATTGCAGAGCAGCTGAAGCATCAGCAATTAGCATGGGACCAATTAGCCTGTTTGTAGATTATCTATACCCTGTGGCTTCTTCCTCTTTCTGTTACTTCTCATGCCTGTCTTTTGACCACTTCACAGTTGTTAGCCAGAAGAAATTAAAGAAGTGTCAAAAAGCAAAGAAATCAGAAAAATGAAATTAAAATCCTGTTAGTAGACATTGTAAAGAATTTTGCTGTTATTAGTTGGCTGAATTTTTTAGTCAAACATCAGTCACTTGAGTTAAAGAGTAATTTTATTACTAAAAGGTTCCGATGTATTTATCTTTAAGATGCAATTGTTACATCTGAGAATCCCAGGTTGTTGACTACACTGGCGAAGCAGTGATAACTTAGATCAATCTAGGAGGTTACTCAAAGTTTTATTACTTTATGTTATCCTATGTATTCATAATTTTCTAAGAGCATGTCAGAGAAATTTTCTTAAGGTTTTATGTGACCTTTGAATGTCAATCTAGAATATTCTTGTGCAGCTTATTCACTGACAGTTTCCATTGATGTGATTCTATTCATAGAGAAGTTCCCAATACAATTGGAAAAATCTATCTTCAACGACTAACATGCACTTTTCTATTTATGTACAGTTGGAAGGGATCCTGAAAATCAATTTGTAGCTTTTTCCATCGGGGAATTGATTCTTCATACTTGAATTTCATTTGGGAGAGGGGAATTTACCTGAGTACATTTTAGACATTTTTTTGGTCTGCATTTTGTGTCCTTTGTCGTTTTGGGCCAATTCAATGTTAACAATCTCTGTGGAGTTTTCTCTTTTCTCTGGAGGCCTCTACTCAGGAATTCAGGAGCACATTGTAGAATTTTCCCTCTCAGCTGTCGTGGGACTATTCATGTTTCTTCCGAGAATAAAATACAATTCCTGACATATAATGATTTTCTCTTGTAGTTAACTGTAGATCTAACATTTAACATGTTTTGCCGTCTTCATCTCTTCAATCACAGAACATCTTTGCAATAAATAAAACCAGGAGGTAAATGATATTCTCACAGTTGTTTTTCCTCAAGTCATCTAATGAGAAGTTCAGTTTCTCTCTCTCTCCTCTCCTCTCTCTCTCTCTCTCTCTCTCTCTCTCTCTCTCTCTCTCTGCATTTTCTGGAAGTCCTTGACTTAAATTGCAAATATATTGTAATGTATTCTGTGCACTCAATTGTATCTCAAAATCATCCAAGGAAAGGAAAACACTAGCTTTCCACGCTGAATCGGGGAACAAGAGTATTGCCATCTTCAAATCATGAAATTTTGATAGTAGATATGTTTGCAGTTTTTCTGCAGTAGCTTATGAATGAAGTAAAATTTGACTTAAATCTCTCATGTGCCACCCTATTTAGAACAACATGAATCAGTAGATTGCCTATTTCCTGCACTCTTACAAAATGTTATCGGTCCATATTATTTGTTGGAATGCTCACGGTTAGTCTATAGAATGCCTTAAAGAGTGGGGCAGCAAAAGATCAACAAAGTTGTACCTTGTTGCCAATCTTCCTACAAGTGTTTTATCTTGTTCTTGGTTCTATAGACTTCTATTGGGCGTATGTATTAGTTTCCCAGAGATAAGAGCAAAATAATGATTTCTTACATCGATATAGAGATTTTCAGCTTGAAGTATCTGACAAATGTACTATATCATCCCCAAACCGCCAGTCATACTTAGGAACATGATGTGATTATCATCATTATTGCAAATTTAATTGATTAATTGATTGATTGGTTGGTTAATTGATTCAAAAATAGACATAAATCAGGTAACTGCTTCGTAGTCATTCTTTGGGACTCAATTTTATACTTGCTTCTTATCTGTTCCAATAAGTTAAGAAACTTCTTGAAAATAAATAATCCAATGATTACTTTGTTTTTATAGTGTTTATAATATAATACAGCCATTCGGTAGGCATTCTGAACCTTATTTTGTGAGGAGAGAAAAGTTTCTCCCTGCTATTTGACTCATATGCCAATCTTTGGATACAGATTGAATCATCATCTAAATAAGAAGACAACGGAATAAGGTCTTTATCTCAGAAAGATGAAATATATTTAGGAGGATAAATGCAATTTTTCTATAACATCTTAATTTTTCATTTCAAAGTAATTTGAGAGCACCAAAAAAATGGGAAATAACAAAGAATTTTATGTGTTTCTCTGTTAACACATATGTGTTTCTCTGCTACATGCTAATAAATATTTCAGGAGTTTGGAGTGTGTAATATATCAAATAGAAACACCTTATATTTTTATGAGATTATCCCTGGGTAGTTATATGTTTGAGAAAGAGTGATAAAAGTACACATGCATGTATGATTATAAAATACTTGGAGAAATAAAATAAAATGTCTTTACTATAATACAACTCTAAACTGTGCACAAAGCAACATTAAAACAATCCTGTATGGCATCACAGAAAATCAAACTGAAAGCAAATTGCTTCATTCGTTAGATGTAATAATATACTCAATAATAAATGAAAATGTATTTTCAACAAAAAGCTTTGCTAGTACTGCCAGTGGCATAAGGATTATTGACAGTGACAGTAAAGTTCAAAATAGCAAAAAGTTAAAACACTCTGACGAAATACCAAAAACTGGTAGAAAGGAAGTGGAAAATTATGTGAAATGTTAGGATGTTTCGCTCCAGGACTGTGGCCTCATTATATTATCAGCTAAGTATAAAATACATAGACCAGGTAAATGTCTCATTAAGTCTTTCACAGTTCTTTCTGGGAACTTGATAGTGGTCTTGAATATGAAAAATAGAGAATTATGGTTCCAAAGAGTATTTCAGAGAAAGTTTTCATTAATTCACTACCTGGGGTAAAGCATGGGGGTGAAACTGTCATTTTATCAATTGTTCTTAATTAAGATGATGAAGACATATTCCCTAATGCAAGTTTTAAAGGTGAAGTATATATCTCATTTTAGACATAGACACCTCAATAGTTTCTCAGATGGACTTCACATAAGAAGTTGTCACCTCCATTTTATAAAGAAGCTCCTCCCAAGGCTAGAGAGATGGCTCAGTGGTTAAAAAGTACTAGCTGCTTTTCCAGAGGACCCAGGTTCAGTTCCCAGCACCTACACAGCAGCTGACAACCATCTGTAACTCAAGCTCCAAGGGATCCAATGCTTTTTTCTTTTCTCCGTGGGTGTGCATGCACATGGTACACTATATACATGTAGATAAAAACTCATACACATAAAATAGACATAAATCAGTTTTTTAATTTTTAAAATTTTTTTTTTTGGTCATTTTGAGACAGGGTCTCCCTGTAGCCCCAGCTGTCCTGGAACTTACTATGTAGACCAGGCTGGCCTTGAACTCACAGAGATCTGCCTGACTCTGCCTCCCAAGTGCTGGGAATGAAGACGTGCGCCACCACACCCGGCTTAAAAACCATTTTTAAAAGCTCTTCTGAGATAACTATTGTTGAACTAATCAGAAACAGATTAAGCTATTCTCAAACTTCATTTAATTTAATGTTTATTTCCACTTCTACAGTAGCGCATCAACACTGAGAAAAGGAGAGTATCTTGTGCTGAGATTTACTGATTTCTATTTCATTGAAAGTTATATGGATGCAGCACAGGAAGTTAATGGATAAGAAAATAGTATTACTTTTCAATGTAAGAGCTTTCTCTGACAATTAGTCAAACTCTGTAATCTTAATTATTGTACCTAGTTACCATAATAGTTTTTTGGCTTTTTTAAATAATAAAACTGGGAAACTCCCTGCTGTGATCACTGTGCCTCTCCTGACCAAACTCCCACTGCTTTCATATAAACCTAAAAATGACAAGGTAAATGTGAGGACACCACTTTTCTCAGAAGTGTAGTTAGTCTGAAAATACCTATGTAGAAGACAAGTCACAAAGCACAGAAGACATCATCAAGGATGCTTGTTAACAATGGAAAAAAAATGAATGGAGAAGACTGGAAAGGCGTCAGAGGAGAGGTATGATACCTATGCTACAAACACTAGGCTTCCCTTTCACGGGCAAGCCAATCTCAGATTGTCAGATGGTGGATAGTTGCTTCTGGTGGAGCGAGTGATGGTCAGTTTGCAAGTAAAAGCAGATGAAGGAGCACATGGATAACAGTCAAATCTTTGGAATGTGGGCAAGGCTTAAATTATAAATGGCTTAAATTACAAACGGTTCATGATTGACTGGCCACAAGCAACTTATTAAGAATGCACATATGGAGAGGAAAGGCAGGAGCTGGACCAGATGAATGCAGCTGATCATAACTAAGTGGAAAGGGGTAGTTGGGACACCTAACAGTACAGGAAATACAAAGTATGCCAGTGCTTGTTTACAGTTCAAGAGGCACAGTATGCCTTAACTTAGTATATTGGAGTAAGAGAAAAGCACATCCCAGCACCAGGCCTCAGTTCTGAAAGCAGTTGACTACCTTAATGAAAGAATGTGAAGACCTACACTGGAGAATTTAAACAACCACGGAAGGCCAATAACGAGATAGTAGACACAAACACTCCACAGAGAGGCTCTCATGACACTGGCAGCCCAGTCTTCAAACCAGGGGTTCACCGGAGATGCTCCACTCCAGAGTGATTGCCACAGGTGTGGCCAAGAGACGATGCTAACAAGTTAGCTTATTCCTCTGTCTCTAGAAGGGGCTATGGAACCTTGCCCCATGTTGAATACAAACTGGCAGGTGTTGGGTCTTAACATATTTCTTATTTTTAACCCAATGTACTGTGCTTGTATGTACTTTTGAAACTCAGATACAATTGAAAAGGTTATAAGAAGAGTTTCAATGATTATGAATCATAAAATGCTAATTTGAAATTTCTCCTAGAAGTCATTTATTCTAAGCTCCCCTTTTATTCTTCATATGGAGAAAATGCAGCCCGAGGTACGAAGCTGAATTAATCAAGGCACAGATCATTATTTAGCACCTAGCAGACTAGAAATCAGAAATCTTGATTCCTCAGAGGAGTCTAAAGATTAATAATAACAGCTTTATGAATCTCTATACTTCCTTGAAGAAAAGTATGTTTCTCTTTTTCTCTCACTCAAAAGAATATCAAAGAATTTAAGAAATCATATTCTAAGAATAAAAGGATATTTAAAAGTTGGGAAATAACATTTCCCTTTAAGTAGGCATTGTCTCTAGCTCTGGTCCCTCTTCTTATCATTCTCAACTATAAACTGGAGGAAAATTCTGGTTTTCTTTAATTGTTAAATTTTAAACTACTTTAACTATCCAGGCTTATCATTCCATTCAAATACTGGCCAAACTACTTCATATGCTTTCATATTAAAATAATGCTTTGAATGTCTACAACATATTTTTAGAACTAATTTAGTTTACAGATTCTTCTCATATTCCCTCAATGTTAGCAAAGCATGCATGTGTAATTAATCTTAATCTGATTACTATCAAGAAACAGAGAGGTTAAGTGAATGGCGCCAGGTCACACAGCAAGCCAGCTGCAATTTTGTAAATGTCTTATTTGAATATTAAAACATCGAGGTGATAGAATTCAGGGTCATCAATAGTGGTAACACTTGTCATGTTGAGATAAGAATAATGTGTTTTAAATCTCATATGACTTTTCCTCATGACAAGAACTTGAGTAGCAGATCTTTAAATTTAAATTTTGTATTATTTAGGCTTACATATGAAAAAAATAGGAATTATATTCTGGAAAAAAATGTGTCCTCTGTGTTTGTCTTTTTTTTTTACACAAACAGTACTCAGTGAAATAAGTAATTACTTTCCTTTTCAATTTTATAAATAATATCAAAACACTAAATCTTTTGTAATAATATTTAATAGCATTATTTAGATAGTAAAGATGTCAATGAGCAATAGTCCAAAACTCTTATTTGATGATGAAAAACAGGAAATGTGGTATTTTTATGTCCTTGGTCATAAAATTCAAACGGCACATGAACAAAAGTTACTTAATTTTTAAATAACATCTGAGTTTATTACAGAAAGATCTTCAACACTTCAACACTTCAGCATTGCTTGGAAGAGTACTAGAGTTTAAAAATATGGATTTATTATAAAATACCCCTTACATGATAAATGTGTTACAGTGAAAGATCTGATTGCATCACTGCAGACAACAGTCCTTAAAAATACATTTTTGACACGTTATATTTTGTTATTCAGTACAACTGTATTTTCACTACTTTTTACCTTTTAAATAGATTTCAAAATTACTTTCAGAAAATGAGAAAATTGCTTCAAATTTTAGAAATTCTTAATCTCCTTTTTAGTAATCCCATTATTTATCAAGCATACTATTCTGGTTTAATTCAGCTTCATTAGCTTCCAGATACTTGAGCGTTGGAGTAATTATCATGTTTACTTTACTGAGATGGGTGTCATTATTCCGCTAGACAGTCTTTATGCTTTCTGTAACATGCCATATTAAAAAAATCTTACTTTGTAAATGTCCAGCAGATCCTCTATGAAGTTAAAATAAAACCAAAAGATGTGTTTATAAATAGTGTAGAGACCCTAATGACTTTCACAGCTCTACCTTGAAGCAAAATAGAACACAGAAGTTACACTTCACAGAAAGGAGGCTGTTCACTGACTCTAGCAGTTCATTTGGCTATGCATTGATAATCATGGCACTTTCACTATTCATATTAGAAAATTAGAAAAAATGCAAATGAACATTGCCTGAGAATTGTTTTTTAGGCTATGGAATGATGGCTCAGCAGTTAACAGCACATGATACTTTAAAAAAACTGAGTGTTCTAACCATCCAGGTCAGGCTGCTCATAAACACCTGCTTTAGATCCACTAGCTCCAACATCCTTCTCTGTTCTCCACAGGCACCTGCACACATGTGCACCCACACTTACACACACACATGCACACAAATAAAATAGAATACTTTTTTGAAAAGAATTTTAAAATTAAATCTATATAGAAACTTAATTTTCTTTGATAAAATTTTATTCAAACATTTGTGTGAATATTTAAATGCAAACAAACACAACAGAATAAGGAGGTTAGACTAATGGGTGATATGGAACTGGCATGTCTAAATTAGGAATGCTTTGTTTTCCCAGTCTGAGAAAAATACTTAAAGACGCTGTTGATATCAGGGAAATGGAGAAATAGAGCAGTAATTGTAAGAAATAATTTTCTATTTACAAAGAACCAATTTGGGGGATTTCTCCCTGCTTCAGGGAGCTTTTACTCTACTTCTTAATAAAACCTTCCTTGCTTTTCCTTCAAAAACAAATAAATAAAATAAATGTTGGGACTGGAAAGATGGCTCAGTGGTTAAAGTCACTTACTTCCAAGCCTGAAAACCTGAGTTTGATCCCGTGAACCCACACTGTGGAAAGAGAATGTCTCCTGAAAGTTTTCATCTAACTTTGACATGCAAGCCCATACTTGGCATAAGACCAACACATGAACACACACACACACACAAGTTGATAAGTAAATCAACAGAAGTCTGTAATTCTAATTAAATTCTTAGAAATCAAAATAGAAAAATAACTTTGAGACATAGACCGATGAGTTGATGCAATGGTGACTGAAAACCACTGAGACCCACACCCTTCACTACCAACAGGCTGAACATCCCATTCCAATTTTAAATTTAAGACATCAACTTTAAAAATTGTTAATATTATCTGGGAATTTCATACATGAATGTGCTGTGACAAAATCTCTGCTCTTGCTTCAATAATCTCCACTACATTTCCCTCACAACTTCATGTGTTCTTTTTCAGAAGTCATTAAGTACCCTTACTGCAGCCAGGGTGTGTGTCGGTGTAAAGCCATCCACTTGAGTATGGGCAGCCTATCAGGTACAACATCCCTAAAATACTGACTCTCCCTCCCCAGGAGGTGTCAGTCTCCAAAAGCTCCTCAGATAGGGACTTTTTGAGCCTCTCTCCCTTTCATGCTGGAATTTTGGCTGGCTTGATGTTGTATAGACCTTGGGCATGCAGTCATAGACACTGTTTGTTCCTGTCTGCAATGGCTATGCTGAATATAATGACCATGTAATTGTATGTCTACATTTTCACAGACAGATATTAAAATCCAAAAAATCTACAATTATAATTTCAATGATATATTGTTTTAGTTGTATATTCACTATTTTAATATTGCTTTTCTTTATAAAAATGAGGCAATAATAAAGAGAAAATTCTGGCCCTGTAGTGAGTAAGCACAAGATCCTGTGGGAAGAAATTTCAGTATGCTGAAATAACGGAAAGGAAGGAGAGGGTGGGTTCTGAACTCCATCAGTATAGTGGCTCTGATCACAGCAGATGGCCAGAGAGGGCCACGTTCTGGCCTCCCTCTGGCCTCCCTCTGACAGAAGGCCTGAGAACACAGAGGACTGCCTGAGAGCACCTGGATCCTGCCTCTACTTAGTGGTGAGCTTCCTCAAATTGAGCCATACCCATCCCCCTACCTGGGATTTCATGAGGCCCTTCTCAAGGCCCCAGGGCAGATCTGGCTTTGGTAGGTAAGGCTGAAATCCTAGCAGACAGCCTGAGAGGGTGAGTTTCAAACTCCATTGGTGTAGTGCCTCTAATCTCAGCAGACTGCCAGAGAGAGCTGAGTTCTGGCCTCCCTCTGGTAGAGAGCCTGAGAAAGCAGGAGACTGCCTGAGAGCCCCCTGATCATCCCTCCCCACGGTGAAGGAAGCCTGAGCGTACATGAATGAAACCTGAATTGGGCTTCAGTGGGTACTCCTGAATAGCTATTCTGAAGTTACTAGTTCACTCCAAATTAAACCTGAGCGAACCTTAACCCTGTACCAACCAGCTTTACATAACCAATGAAGAATGGATCTAGGCACCCCGATAATACAAACAGAAGCATACTTCAACTTAATTATCATATCAGAATCATAAACAACAAAAGACATTCACATGCCAAAATCACAACAAAATAATAATAAAATGGAAAGCTAAAACACTATGCCCCCAGCAAACTCCACCAGTCCTATAGTAGAAGAATTCTACAAGCAGAACACCTAAAGATAACCCAGGACACTGGATTTAAAAGAACAATCATAAACAAGATCAAGGAATTCAACGAACTGAAAGAACACACGAATAAACAAATCAAAGAACTAAAAGAAGATAGGGGTAAACTTCTGAATGAATTCACAAAAGAGGTAGAAACAGTGACGAAAACTCAGGCAGAAATTAAGAAGTGCAAAACTCAATAAGCCAACTTGAAAAACAGAGGAAAGCCTCACTGCTAAAATGAATGAAATGAAAAACAGAATATCAAAATTAGAGGATAAAGTTGAAAAATTGGACCATTCAATCTAAGATTATGGAAAACTAAAAAAAAAAAAAAAAAAAAAAAAAAAAACAGGAAAGGAATATGCAAGAGATGTGGGACACCATGAAAAGACCAAATCTACAGAATAGAGGAAGGAGGAGAATTTTGGATAATGGTACTGGCCATATCTTAGGATTGTAGGGGAGAATTTTCCAAAATTAAGGAAAGACATCCCCATATAAACACAGGAAGCACATAGAACAACAAGGAGACAAAATCAGAAAAGACACTCCCGATGACATACCATAGTAAAAACATTAAATGTACAAAATAATGAGAGAATGCTGAAAGCAGCAAAACAAAAACAATAAGCACATAAAAAGGAAAGCCCAACAGAATTGCAGTTGACTTATTAATGCAAACTCTAAAAGCCAGAACATCCCGGACCAAGGTATTTCCAGTTCTACATGATAATAGATGCCAGCCCAGAAATCTTTACCCAGCAAAAATGTCTATTATAGCTGGGCATGGTGGCACACGCCCATAATCCCAGCCCTTGGGAGACAGAGGCAAGTGGATCTCCGTGAGTTCAAGGCCAGTCTGGTTTACATAGCAAGTTCCAGGATGGCTAGGGCTACAGGGAGACCCTGTCTCAAAAAGACTAAAAAATAAATTAATTAATTAAAAATTGCCTATTACAGTTGAGAGGGAAAGAAAAATCTTCCATGACACGAATAGCTTGAAAGAATACATGTCCGCAAAACCAGCCCATTAAAGAATACTTGAATCAATACAGAGAGCAAAGAAAGAAATTATTCCGCAGGGGAAACAAAAGAAAATAATAAAGGTTTAATCCAGGAAACACAAAATTAGAGAACACAAACAGTAATCAAAATGATGGCAACCAATACACATCTTTCAATAAGAACCTTAACTATTAATGGACTGAATTCCCCAGTCAAAAGACACAGGCTAAGCGAATGGATTAAGAAAGTGGCAGTTTACAAAATTAACCTACAAAAGTCTATAACCTTTCTACATACCATGACAAGCAGTCAGAGAAAGAGCACAGGGAAACACTCCCATTCACAATAGCCACAAAAAAAAAAATAAAATATCTTGGAATAAACCTGACCAAAGACATTAAAGAGCTCTACAAGGAAAATTTTAACTCTTTAAAGAAAGAAATTGAGGAAGACATCAGAACATGGAAGGACCTCCCATGCTCATGGATTGGAAGAATTAATATTGTGAAAATGACCATCCTACCAAGAGTCATATATAGATTCAATGCAATGCCAATCAAAATCCCCATGACATTTTTCACAGAATTGGAAAAAAACTATCCTAAGATTCACATGGAAGCACAAGAGACCCCGGATAGCCAAAACAACCTTGAGAACTGAGGGCAATGCTGGGGGATTACTATACCAGATTTTAAGCTCTACTACAGAGCTATAGACATAAAAACGATATGGTACTGGCATAAAAATAGACACAGAGACCAGTGGAACAAAATTGAAGACCCAAATATGAGTAATTGCAATTTTAGCCACCTGATATTTCACAAAGGGGCCAAGAACATTAACTGGAGGAAAGACAGCATGTTCAGCAAATGGTGCCGGCAAAACTTGATGTCCACTTGTAGAAGAATGAAACTAAACCCTATCTTTCACCCTGCACAAAAGGTCAATTCCAAATGGATCGAAGACCTCAAAATGAAACTTTAAACACTAACAATGTTAGAGGACAACATAGGCAGCACCATATAAGGTATAGG
>NW_008340781.1:218059-234773 GCF_000622305.1 Nannospalax galili
CAATGCCTAGCTAGTCACGAAAACCAGAGGGAACCATATTATTCCTACAATCTACTGACAAATTATACATAACAGAGCAAGAAATATATCTCTAGATAAGGTTTATTTCAGACCAACTGGTCATTACCCAAGATTTATCTGCATGACACACAGTAATTAAAAATGACAGAATGGTGGAATTAACTTTCTTGGATGTTTACCAGACATACCTTGAGATCTATACTGATTGGGTCAGAGGGACACAAAGGACACTTTTTGTTCCTGCCCTCCAAGGTCGATTAGTTCCCAGGGACTATGAGAATCTCACAAAATGTCCTGTAGTGGTGGTGGGTCATCTGACCTCTTGATCAAGGAGGCCAAGGAGACCCCACCAGATGGACTTGAACCAGTGTCCCGTCTAGAAAGAGGAGGGTCAACACGGAGGAATCATTTCCTCTATGCTTCCAAGAGAAGCCAACAATGGTCGAGCAGGATCTTTGACTTATCCTCACATGGATGGAGCTGGTAAAAGAAAGGAGCCAGGGGCTCCTCCCAACCCCATGGGACCCCTGAGGAACAAATCCTCTAACGACCTCAAGAGTAAAAACAAATCAGTTTATCTGGTCCAATTGTATGTCCTTAAACACCCAAAAGGGAAGTATAACCAAAGATTAAAGGGCCCAACATAATTTCATAAGAGCATACATATACATAACTAAAAATTACTCGACAAACAACAAAGCCAGACAGGCGATACCTTCAGTCAAGTTGTTGGCTAGGATAGATAAAGGCTCTTCCAGACAGTGAGCATGGATATAAACTCATCAGATAGACAGCCTTCCTCTCCCACTAGAGCCTCCATCCTCTGCCATCCCTGCCACTGTCCACTGTGCTGTGAGCACCCCCATCTATATGGAGGCTCTAGTGGGAGAGGAAGGATGTCTATCAGACAAATTTATATTCATGCTCAGATGCCAAGGAACTCAGAAAGGAAGCGACTGTGACCAGTAATAGTCATATATAGAGAGATTAGAAATGCATGTGAAAATGTCTCAATGTCAATTGCCTTAAAATGAATTTTTCTGTATGAAACTGTGTATATTAACAACGAAGTGGAGAATTTTTTAAACATTAAAACCTCATTTAATTTTATGTCTTATAGAATTTATAATGAGTAAAAGATTGTATAAGTGCAATAATTCATCTATAAACCCAAAAATGTACAGCCAATTTTGAAAGAGATGTACCCTAGCTCAGAAAAATATTATTGAATAGGTTAATGTTGTTGTAATGAAATGCTTCTTCCAATTAAAAAAAAATAAATAAATAAAAAAGAAAAAAAAAAGAAACAAAATCCATCTCTTTGCAGTCTACAAGAAATCCATCTCTGTCCTGCCCTCTCATCTCCCTTTGCTTCCTGAGCTGCACAGCCTCCAGTGTCCTGGGACCAGCCCCTTCCCTGGGTAAGTCCAGTGCATCCACTGCACCTTGACTCCCCCAGCCTCTTTCATCCTCACAGCTCCCCTGCCGAGTCTCTGATCTGAGTCTGGGTACAGGCACAGTTCTTCTCTTGGCACCCCAGACACTGGGGTTAACCTCTGGGCCGAGAGCCACCACTCCTCCCTCATCCTTTGCATCCTGATGAACCCAGTTCCTCCTTGCAGCCCCAGGAACCCACTGGGCCTGGTCCCACCCTCACCTTCTTTAACTTCCCTGGAGGGACCCAGACCTTAGGAGAAAGCCTGAGTGTATCTGAATTTCATCTCACTTGGGCCTCTGTGGGAACTCCTGAAGACAAAAGCAATTAGGCTACTCCAATATAAAATCAAAAGAGAGAACCTGAAGCCTAGACCAGCCAACTTTTCATGCCCAACAAGTAAGCCACAAAGGCACGTAAAGTTTACAAAAAGAAGTAGATCTAAACTCAACAAAGGAAAGCTTGAGTCTAACACAAGAATCAGAAACTAAGAAGGAAATTTACAAGTCAAAGTCACAGAGAAATAATAATAACATGAAAAACCAAAATAATATATCCCCACCAAGCACCAATAGTCCTCTAGAGGAGTACAATGAGAACTCCCTAGAGATAACAAAGGACATGGAATTCAAAAGAAAAATTATAAACATGATAAAAGAATTTGGTGAATTTGAACAAACAAAGAAATCAAAGAACTGAAGGAAGATAAGGATAAACTTCTGAATGAATTCAGAAAAGAGTTAGAAATATTGAAGAATACTCAGGCTGAAATGCATAAGGAGGTGAAACACTCAGTAAACTAGTTAGAAATGACAAGAGAAAACCTCACCAATAGGATGAATGAAATGGATAACAGAAGATCAAGCTTGGAAGATAAAGCAGGCAAATTAGATCACTCAAGCAAAGATTATGAAAAATTTAAGAAAACACAAGAATGGAATATGCAAGAATTGTGTGACACCATAAAAAAACCAAACTTACAAATCATATGCATAGAGGAAGGAGAAGAATCTCAAGGTAATGATACAGAACAGATCTTCAACAGGATTGTAGAAGAAAATTTTGCAAAATTAAAAAAAGACCTTCCCACCAAATACGAGAAGCATATAGAACACCAAAGAGTCAGAACCAGAAAAGAAACTCTCCATGGCACAATCACAGTGAAAACAGTAAATGTACAGAACAAAGAGACAATATTGAAAGCTGCAAAAGAAAAACAACAAGTCACAAATAAAGGAAAACCCATCAGGATTACAGCTGACTTTACAGTGCAAACAATGAAAGCTGGAAGAGCCTGGACCAAAGAATTCCCAGTTTTAAATGACCACAGGTGCCAACCCAGATTACTATACCCAGCAAAAATGTCTATTATAGTCAAAGGAGAAAGAAAAATCTTCCATGACATAAATAGGCTGAAAAAATTCTTGTCCACAAAACCAGCCCTTCAGAGAGTTCTTGAAGCAATACAAAGAGCTGAAGAAGGGAATGACTATACCCAAAGAAAGTCAAGAAGGTATAACATTCTTGGATGTTTAACAGCCATACTTTTAGGCCTATACTAATTTGGTCAGAGGAACATAAACGACAGTTTTTGCTCCTTGCTCTCCTAGGTTGACTAGGTTCCAGGGGACTATGACCATCTCTCAATATGTCCTGTAACTGTGGTGAGTCACCTATCCTCTTGATCAAGGAGGCCATGAAGACCCCACCAGATGGATCTGAGCTAGTGCCCAGTCTACAAAATGGGGGACAATTGAGAGGAAACATTTCCTCCATGCTTCCTAGCAAAGCCAGACATGGTCAAACAGGGCCTTTGACCTATCTTCACATAGATGGAACTGGTAAAAGACAGGAGCCAGGGTCTCCTCCCAAGCCCTTGTTACCCCTGAGGAACAGATCCTCAAACAACCTTAAAAGTAAAAATAAATCGGTTTATTTGGGCCAACTCTATGGTCTTAAACACCCAAAAGGAAAGCATAACTAAAGATTAATGGGGTCAATATAATTTTTTAAGAGTCCATATGTATAGCTAAAGTCTGCATAACAAGAAACAATGACAGAAAGGAGATACCTTCCTTTGAGTTATTGGCCAGGGTGGCTCAAAAGACTCCCAGCAAGTAACCTAGAATAGAACAGGGAAAATGAACAGCAGACCTCAATCTTATCTAAAGGAATATTGACAA
This sequence comes from Nannospalax galili, assembly GCF_000622305.1. Classification (NCBI taxonomy): domain Eukaryota; kingdom Metazoa; phylum Chordata; class Mammalia; order Rodentia; family Spalacidae; genus Nannospalax; species Nannospalax galili. Next base: position 221,699 of record NW_008340781.1, read on the forward strand.
CTGATTGCTGCTAGATGTAGAACAGCTGACCTTCCTAAAACAAGGATCTCTACATAGGCTGACTAGATTCAGCAGATGGAATGGCTGGGGGTGCCGACAACACAGTGGACAGTAATGTGATGACACAGTAAATGGGCTCCAGTGTGTGGGAGGGGGAAGCTATGTAAGGGTGGGTATACAGATGATAAGATTGTGGGATGTTTTGTATGATATACACACACACAAAATCAACAAATTTTAAAAAAGACAGAATTGAGGAGGAAGCATAAAAATTTACTTCATGTTAAATAGTAGACGTGATAAACATTACCAGTGAAATCTACCTGATGACTTTATATCAATACTCAGGTACTAAGGATCAGAGTGTAACTTACTGTGACTAGTAATAATCAGACATATAGAGATTAAAGACACATGTGCAAGCATCTAAATGTTAGTAACATTAAGAATGTAGGAAACAGCATATTTTAAAACAAAATAGAGATCTTCTTTAAAGGGTTAAAACTCATTCAATTTTATGTCTTACATGGTTTATACTGAGTTCAGTATTGGATAACTGTATTAATTCAACTGTGAACCTAAAAATTTACAGCCATTTTTTAAAGAAATGCATCCTTGCTCTGGAATGTGTTACTATATATGTTAAAGCTGTAATGAAATGCTTCTTCTAATCATGTGGTTTTTAAATTAAAAACATTTTTAAAAAATTAAAATAGAATATGTTGAATAAAATTGAATAGTTGAATCAGATAGTTTGGGATGTTCTGTGTGATGCACACACACACACACACACAAATCAACAAACTGAAAAAATATATTTGAGGAGGAAGCATACAAATTTGCATCATGTTAATTAGTAGAGGTGATAAACATTACCATTGAAAACTACCCAATGACTTCATAAACATACACAGGCACCAAGGATCTGAGTGCAACCTATTATGATTAGTAATAATTAGATGCAAACAGATTAGAGATGCATGCACCAACATCTCAGTGTTAATAGCAAACACAATGAGTCTTTCTGTAAGAAAAAATATATTTTAAAATGAAATGGAGATCTTTTTTAAAGGTTAAAAATTCATCCAATTTTATGTCTTACAGGGCTTATACTGTGTTCAATATTGTATAATTGTATTAATTCAACAGAGAACCTAAAAATGTTATAGTCACTTTTAAAAGAGAGGTATTCTTGCTCTGGAGTGTGTTACTGAATATGTTAAAGCTGTAATGAAATTCTTCTTCTAATCATGTGATTATTAAATTAAAAAAATAATAATTTTTCAAAGGATAAAAATTTGCTCCTTAATATTTAGTAGATGTGAAAAACATTACCACTGAAATCTACCTGATGACTTTATATCCATGCTCAGATGCCAAGGAGCTCAGAAAGTAACCAATTATGACTAGTAATAATCAGATATATAGAGATTAGAAATGCATGTGCAAACATCTTAGTGTCAATTGCATTAAAAATGAATTTTTCTGTATGAAACTGTGTATTTTAATAATGAAATGGAGATCTTTTTTAAAGGCTAAAACCTCATTTAACACTACCTTAAGGTAAAAAGATGGAATGGAATATTCCAAACAAATGGAACTAAGAAACAATCAGGGGTTACAATTCTAATATCTGACAAAATAAACTTCAAAGTAAAACTAATCAGAAGAGATAAGGAGGGTCACTTCATTCCTATCAAAGGAACAGTTAACCAAGAAGATGTTACAGTCCTTACCATAAATGCACTGAACTCTAGTGCACCCAAATTCATTAAAACAACACTACAGGACTTTAAGACATGATTAACCCCAACTCAGTAATAGTAAGGGACTTCAATACCCCAACTGGACAAAGAACGGATAGAGAGAAATCTGAATTAAATAATACCATACACCAAATAGACCTAACAGACATCTTTCGAATATTCCACCCAAGCACCAAAAATGCACTTTCTACATAGCACCCCATGGAACTTTTTCAAAAATTGACCACATACAGGACTACAGAACAAGCCTCAACAAATACAAAAACATTGAAATCCATGCATTCTATCTGACCACAATGCAATAAAGCACAAAATCAACAACTGACAAAGCCTTAGTCACTACACAAACTCATGACGATTGAATAACACACATCTAAACAATGAGTGGTTCAAAGGAGAAAATAAGGAAGAAATAAAAGAGTTCCTGGAATTGAATAAAAAGGACAATACAACACAAAACAACCTCTGGGACACTTTAAAAGTAGTCCTAAGAGGGAAGTTTACAGCTCTAAGTGCCTACCTTAGAAAATTAGAAAAAGCCCAAATAAATGATGTGACATTGCAGCCCAAGTCGTTGGAAAGGCAAGAAAAAATGAAACCCAAACCCAGCAGAAGAGAGGGCATAATAAAAGTTGGAGCAGAAATTAATGGAATAGAAACAAAACAACACAAAGATTCAATGAATCTAAAAGCTGGTTCTATGGAAAGCTAAACAAGATAGACAGACCCTTAGCTGAGATAACAAAAAGAGCAAATCCAAATTAACAAAATCAGAGATGAAAGGGGAAACACCAACCACTACAGACACCCAAAAGATCCAGACCATTATTAAGGAATATCTTAAAAACCTGTATGTACTAAATTCGAAAATCTAAAAAAATATCCATGGATACCTAAAATCATGGGACCCAGCAAAGTTAAACCGAGAAGAGATCAACAGTTTAAACAGACCCATAACATATAAGGAAATTGAAACAGTATTACAAAGACTCCCAATTTTAAAAAGTCCAGGCCCAGAAGGATTTACAGCAGAATTCTACCAGACATTTAAAGAAGACCTCCAGCCAATACCACTTAAATTATTCAAAATGATAGAAATAGAGAATTCCCAAATACCTTCCATGAAGCCAGCATCACTCGAATACCCAAACTAGGTAAAAACACAACCAAAAAAGAAAACTATAGACCCGTATCCTTAATGAACATAGATGCAAAAATTCTCAACAAAATACTTGCAAACCACATACAGACACACATCAAAAAGATCATTCACCATGATCAAGCAGGCTTTATTCCAGAGATACAGGGATGGTTCAATATATGCAAGTCAATAAACGTCATTATTCATATAAATGGACTCAAAGACAAAAACCACATGGTCATCTCAATAGTTGCAGAAAAGGCTTTTGACAATATTCAGCATGAATTTATATTCAAAGTCCTAGAGGGAATTGGACTGGAGGGAACATTCCTCAGCATAATTAAATCTATATTCAACAAACCCACAGACAACATCATTCTAAATGGAGAAAGACTGGAAGCATTCCCATTAAAATCTTGAACCAGACAAGGATGTCCACTATCTCTACTCCTTTTCAATATAGAGCTTAAAACTTGCTAGAGGAATAAGACAGGAGAAGGAAATTAAAGGAGTACTAATTGGAAAAAACCAGATTAAACTATCAGTTTTTGCAGATGATAAGATACTATACCTAAGAGAGCCCAAAAAGTCCACCAGAAAACTCCCAGAAATGTTCTGCTTCACAATTGCTGCAAAAAAAAAAAAATCTTATAGTAAATCTGACCAAAGACACCAAAGAGCTCTACAATAAAAAATTTAAATCGTTAAGAAAGAGACTGAGGAAGGCACCAGGAGATAGACGGACCTCTCATGCTCATGGACTGGAAGAATTAATATTATGAAAATGACCATCCTACCATAAACAATACATAGATTCAATGCAATCCCAATAAAAAACCCCATGACAGCCAAATCACCTCTGAGCATAATCAGCAACTCTGGAGAGATTACTATACCAGATCTCAAAGTATACTACAGAGCTATAATCATAAAAACACCGTGGTACTGGCACAAAATAGACACATAGATCAGATGAACACCATTGAAGTTCCGAACCCAAGTACACACAATTTCAGCCACCTGACATTTGACAAAGTTGCCAAGAACACACAATGGAGGAAAGAGAGCATCCTCAACAATGGTACTGGCAAAACTGTATCTCCGCCTGTAGAAGAATGAAACTAGATCCTTATCTTTCACCTTGCACAAAAGTCAACTCCAAATTGATCAAAGACCTCAATGTGAAACTGGAAACCCTGAAACTATTAGAAGAAAATATTGGCAGTAACTTACAAGATACAGGTTGTAGGAATGGATTCTGTAAATCAGACAGAAGTTTTTCAGGAATTAAGGTCAGCGATTAATAAGTGGTACCTCATTAAACTAAAACGCTTCTGTATAGCAAAAGAAACAATAAAAAAAAAGTGAAAAGAAAACCCACAGAATGGGAAAACATCTCTGCCAGTGACAGAGGATTAATATCCAGAATATATAAAGAACTCAAAACAAAGAATCGAGAAACCAAATGACCCAATTAAAAGATGGGTTAAAGATCTAAACAGATAGTTCTCAAAAGAAGAAATAAAGGTGGCTAAGAAACATCTCAAAAAGTATTCAACATAGTAATTAGGGAAATACAAGTTAAAACCACCATAATGTATCACCTTACCCCAATTAGACAGGCTAGGGTCAAGAGAACAAATGATACCAAATGCTGGTGAGGATATGGAGAAAAGGGAAAGCTAATTCACTGCTGGTTGGATTGCAAACTCATGCAACCCCTATGGAAAACAATGTGGAGAACCCTTAAAAAAGGAAAAATGAATCCATCATATGACGCAGTAATACCACTTTTTGGCATATACCCAAAGGACTCATCCTATTGTAGAAACACTTGTACAACCATGTTTTTTGTTGCTCTTTTGATAATAGCTAAGAGATGGAACCAACCTAAGTGCCCTTAAACTGATGAGCGGTTAACAAAAATCTGGTGTATTTACACAGTGGAATTCTATTCAGCAATGAAGAAAGATCAAATAATGAAATTTGTAAGTAAATGGATGGATCTAGAAACTGTTATACTAAGTGAAGTAACACAGACCCAGAAAAACAAACGACATACATTCTCCCACATATGTGGATCTTAGCCCAAATCCTTTTAAATTCCAGGTCCCTTTAATAAGAGGATGCTATACAGCAGTCCCTTCTGCATGAAATAAATACCATCATTACGACGTCAGCTGAGACTAATCTCTAAATATTGTCACAATTGGGCTTGTTGATGATTGTGCTCATGCACTAAAAGAGGGCCAGGCAGGGTCATTGGACTCTCACCGAATTATCCAGCCACTCTTCCCACCCAACTGTATGTAATTTGTCCCTAATCACACATTGGAGAGGTCAAAAGCGTTCAGTCTGGGGAAGGCTAAGAAGAGAAGGCATGACCCATAAAGGCTTTCCAGTGTGCATACCCTCAGGTCATACATACACTTCAGCAACACCTCAGTTATCTCATTAAGCTCAGTAAATTCATTGGTTTCCCAGTAAAACTTCAATGAATCATTGGCTTGACACTAGAACCTTAAAAGAGAATAAGAATTGCTTATTCTCTAAGAAAAGAAGTCTCACAATAGATGGAAAATGTATTTGTTAATGCTATTATGTCTCATAATTATTTTTTAAAAAAAGAAAAAGAAAATGAGAAAGATGTTAAAGGGATATGGGAATGAAGATATTTTCCAAAACAGAAAAAATGAGAAAGCCTAAGCAAGTGATGAAGGTCTGTTTAGGTTTGTTATGTAAAGGCTGAGACAAAAATAATATACACATAATCTTAAAATTTCTATGGTCAGAGTTTAGTCAACTAGTTTAAGGAACAAAATATAAAGCTTTATCTACATAGCACATGATAATTAAAGTTACCAGACTGGTGGAACTAATCTTACTGGATGTTTAACAGCCATAGTTTGTGGCCTATTCTAATGTAATCAGAATTCTACATTCTAATGTAATGTTAAAGGACAGTTTTTGCCCCTTTCCCTCCAAGGTCAACTAAGTTCCAGGGGACTATGGAACATCTCTCAAAGTGTCCTGCAACTGTGGTGAGTTACCTGTCTTCTTGTTAAGGGAGGATAAGGACACCCCACGATATAGACTTGAACCAGTGTCCAATCTACAAAGAGGAGGGTCAATTAATTGGAAACATCTCATTTATGCTTCCAAGTGAAACCAGACATGGTCAAGGAGGACCTTTGACTTATCTTCACATAGACGGAACTGGTGAAAAAAGGAGCCAGGAACTCCTCCCAAGCCCATGTGACCCCTGAGGGACAGATCCTCAAATGACCTTAAATGTAGAAATAAATTGATTTATTTGGGCCTATTGTATGGTCTTAAACACCTAAAAGGAAAGTATAACCAGAGATTAAAATCATCAATATATTTCTTTAGGAGTTCAAGGGATTACACATCCCAGACTTTAGGCTTAAGTCTATATAAAAAGTTATTTAAACAATTATTTTTCATTGATGATTTTGTTCTTAACCAGAAAGTGTTGCTCAAATATAAGATTTCAAATCTTGGTCTCCAATACTGTAGTGCCCACCTGTAGCTAAGGGAGACAACCAGCTATTGTTCTAAAATGATGGATAAATTTGTTTTCTCCCCCATCTACAAGCCTTTGAGAGGGAATCGACACTGATTCTCACCACTCCAAAAGCTATCAAAATACCTGAAAGTAAATCCTGAATCCTTCACTCTAGAGTCCAGCCTTGGAAGACAAAAGAAAATTAAGGAGGAACCCAAAAGATGGATGCTTTTGGAAACCCTTGCCAAGAAATTCCAGTGAACTCTCGTATGAACATTTAAAAATTGCCCTGTTCTGACTTTTTTCTAGTTCCCTAGAACTTGTAATGCTAATTACTCTTGCCTTTACTTCTCCCTCACATCTCCTATTCATGAGTCAAGGACTTACTTTTCCCCCTAGAAATAAGAGTAATGCAATTTGGGAGCCTTTTATATAGAGCCACTGAAGGAGTACTCCAATTGCCTCACCCTGTGTCCCTGTTCAGCATGGAAGAAGCCAGAGCAGTCTGGGTCCTGATTCCCTACTGGCAATTTGGGTAACCTCTTCAGAGAATGGTGTGATAAGAATAGGAGGTAGGAATTGGCTACGCAGTTAGAGGAAAAAGATTCCAAAGAAAAGTAGCCAATTTCTTGGCTAAAACTCATAATGTCCTTGAGCCTCTTAACAACATATTCTGTTTCAAAGGCCAAAAATGCCAAAAATATTTGGTAGCTTTTATCTAATCCTTTAGAGATTTTAGGGTTATGTCTTCAGAGGGGGGAATGTTAGAGTAGCCAAAAGCCCCATAAAAAAATAAATCAATCAAAGAAGAAGAAAGAGTACATGAAGTTGTTAGGAAAAAGTGATGGGACAGTGTGGGAGGAGTTGGAGTGGGCATGAATTTAATCAAAATACCTTATATACATGTATGAAATTCTTAATAACTTATTTATATAAAATAAGGCAATAATAAAATATGAAAACCTATTGCTTAAGATTTTCAGAAAATATTGCTAAACCATTGTTATAAAATGACTCCATGTCCGGTGTTTGAGAAGTGACAGATGCTGCCAAAGATCAAGAAACTGAAAACCAGATTTTTGTACCTTTGCCATTAACCTCTGTCACCGTATTTGGAAAGCGACTTAACTTCTGACTCAATTTCTCCATCTCCAAAGTTTAGATATCAACAGTATTGCTTTTAGAAATTCTTTATATTTGGAGGCTGGAGAGATGGTTCAGCAGTTAAGAATACTGGTTGTTCTTGCAGAAGACCCAGATTTGAATCCCAGCACCAACATGGCAGCTAACAAGTGTCTGTAACTCCAGTCCCAGGGGATCCTCTTCTGACCTCTGCGGGCATTGCACCACATAGGTGCACTTACCTACATGCAGGCAATACATGAATACACATAAAATAAAAATAATCGATAAAATATTTTTAGGTTATTAAACGCCTCAGGATCCTCAGAAAGAAAGGTTTTTGAGCTGCTTGACTCATTTGGGGGGGCATAAAATATAATCAGATGAAAAATAATACATCAAATTTGCTTTTCTTTTTTGTAGTTGGGACCCCCACTGTCTATTGTCTCCACACCTCTACCATGTCCCCCATATCACTAAGTTTTCACATCCAAGTACGGAAATGGTCTGTCTCCCTCTGCATCTACTCCTTATGTTTCCTCCCCTAAAGGAAATTCCCTTATCTGTTAAATCTTGAACTTTGTTCAGTACTAGCCAAAAACCGCATGTAAGACATTTTTCTCTAATTTCTCCCAATTAAAAGTTGCTCCTAGCCAGTGGTGGTCGCGGAGGCCTTTAATCCCAGCACCTCGGAGGCAGAGGCAGGCAGATCTCTGTGAGTCTGAGGCCAACCTGGTCTACATAGCAAATTCCAGGCCAACTGGGGCTACAGGGAGATCTTGTCTCAAAAAGAAAAAAGAAAGTAGGGCTGGAGAGATGGCACAGCTGTTAAGAATACTAGTTGATCTTGCAGAAGACCCGGGTTTGAATCCCAGCACCCACATGGCAGCTAACAATAGTCTGTAACTCCAGTTCCAGGGGATAAGACAGGCTCTTCTGACCTCCGTGGGCATTGCACGACATGGGTGCACTTCCCTACATGTAGGCAATACATGCATATACATAAAATATAAATAATAAATAAAAGAATTGAAAAGGAGAAATTCTTCAGATTTGAAAGAGCTCATATATGTGAATGCCTACAATAGTTTTTTGTTCATAGTTGTAGGAGCTTCTATAGAAAATGTGCTGCTGCAAATAATTATTTTATATTTTCCAAGGTTGTTTCTTTTATAGATAATCAGTATATAAAACGTAACTATGAATGGCACTAATTTATAAACCTTCGAGTAGACGTTTAATGTAATACAATTTTTAGCAATACATGACGTTAGTTGAAAAAAAATTTGCTCCTGGAAATTGTCAAAAACAAAAACAAACAAAAACCCTTTTTCATGGTTGATCATAAGGGCAGTTCCTTGTATTAGTGGCATCAACTCATTGGAGTCTGTCTCTGCTTCTGTGTTGGTGGTTGGGATTTACCTGCCTTAGCATTCCACTTGACTTGGGAGCGGGCAACTGAGATCTTCATCAGGCATCTTCGTGAAATATCTAAATTATTCACTGAAGGTCAGTTGGTTTTTTTTTGTTTTTTTTTTTTTTCTTTTTTTATAAAACATTTGCTGGGTTTCGGGATTTAGCACAGTATAGGAGTACTTGCCTAATGAACACAAAGCCCTGAGTTCCTTTTCAGCTCAAAAACAGACAAACAAGCAAAAAGCCATTTGATGAACAGGGTGAAAAGTCATGTGCCATCACTCAAGAACACCGAACCATCCAAACCTGTTCTTGGGAGCAAGAGTAAAATCCCTTGTGCTAAATTTTGTCTCCTCTCTGTTGGCTTTTTCCATCAATGCTTTACCTTCTATAAGGTATTCATGACATTTCCTAATTGTAACGCTTCTCTTTATTCAAGAACCCACATTAGTTAAGCCATGTGGCTACTATGCCTCAGAGAGGAGCAAATCAGCAGGTAAAATTCAGACTGTAAGTGGGGAGGGTGAGAGGTGTGAGGAACTTTAACTGTTGGCCAGGCAGCAGTGATTTGCTCAGGTAGATGGTCCATTCCTTCTTTGTGAAAAATTATAAAAACTTTTGAATATACATATATGTGTGTTCTGCTTATATGAGTTTATGTGACCACATGCATGCAGAAGACCACAAAAGCCAGAAGAGGTTGTCTGATCCCCTGAAACTGAAGTAACAAGTGGATATGAAATGTGAGAACTGAGAACTGAACCCATGATGTCTACAAGAGTAGTAAGCACAGTTAACAACTGCAACATTTCTCCAGGCCTTCTCCATGAACATTTATTGATTTAAGTATTCTTCTGCATCTTCCCAAAACATGATCACTATTTACAGTCTCAGGACTATCTGATGGTCTTCTAGGGCCAAGAAACTGATGACCACATCCCAGCGGGAGGTAAAAAATATTGCTCCTGAGTTCAAGCCTGGAGGTCCATGCAGTGTAGCCTTACCTTCATTTTCCACTTACAAGCTTTTTAAACCCTTTCTTTTCAGGTGGCCTCAAAATTTGATGGAGCTGCCCATATCATAGAGGACAGACAGAAGGACAAGAAAAATTATGGAAGCACGGTCAAGGAGAGTAATGGATCATTCCATCCTTCTTGAATCCTCTCAGCAATGAGAAGAAAGGTTTCCAGCACAATCAACATTTGCTGTGAATATTTCCAAAATAGAATAATATTTCTTTCATGTATAAATGTTTTATGTTAAAATAGCAATGAGCCATGTTTAACGTCTGATTAGAATGAACTTATATATTATAGCATTCCCTTCCCAAGACACTTCATACAACTCTAAAACAAGACTATTAACTTGGTTTACAGTGCAAATATCGTACTTTTCTGTATCCCTGTGACCTAGAGTTTTACCTTATCAACTACAGTCTTGTCAGGTTTCCCACAGGAACAACCCAATGATTTCACATAGGTTCCTTAGCAAACCTTTTAATGTAATAGTCTCAAAACCTACCAATATAATATATGGCTATTATAAAATCAACTAAGTGAGACTTTTCTGTGAGGATCTGACACCTATATTCTCAAGCGTATCTTCCTTTCTTTCTAGGCACCTCTATTTCTCTTAACCCCTGTGCTTAGTCTATATAGAAATATCTTTAACAACCCATAACCTTGCTTCATACTGGTTAGTCTTGAAATTCTTTTCTGTATAAAAGTCAAGGATCTTTTTTATCCCTTGAATTGAGATCCTTAAAAGACAAGTGAACTCTCCAGGCAACCAGATGGAAGCACAGAGCTGTCTTTGCTTCCTTCTCTGCTGATACCATCACTCTTAATATGCCATAGGGTAGTTATGCTGAGGCCCATTTGAATTGTGACTGATTCTTAAGACACTGTGAAAAGCAATACTGTGAGACATGCTGTTAATTAGTTAGCATCTGTTTAAGGCAGTCAGTGAGAGAGAATGAAACTGCAACAGGCTGATGAAGATCCCTGTTACAGTCATAAAGTTCTCAGAAATTTCATTAAAAGGATTTGCATTTATCCAACAATCACTGTCATATGGCTGAGAACAGTCCTTAACTCTTCCTACATTTCCACTTTGAAGGTTGTAATTCCAATAATATATAACCAACTCTGTGGTTATCGAGTCCAATTTCCACTTAATTAGATTTCAGCTGTTTTCTCAATTCCATTCCATAAGAATGCAGAACAGAGATTGTAAAAAAAAATATATATCAACATGGATACCTACAGACTGACTTCAGGTACGTGATGGCTAACTTTGGTTATCAGCTGAATCTGGGATTAACTGAAATGAAAGAGGCTTTCTGGATGACATTATTTGAAGCCTGAAAACCCACCTTAAATGTGAATATTACCTTCTGATGGCAGCCCATATAAAAGGTCATGGCAGAAGAAAGATTTGCTTTTTTCCTGCTTGCCCTCTTTTTCACTGATGAGTTCATCATGTTGCTGTGTTATTCTTTCCTTCACTGATAGTAGGACCAACTTCGGATTCCAATATAGACTGAAGACTAGCAAATCTTCAGGAATTCTTCAGGCTGTCAGAGACAAATTGGGACTGCTTAGACATCCAGCCTCGTGGACTGAGCAACTACTGGATCTCAGCCTCTCTAGTATGGTGCAGCCTTTGTCAGACTATTCATTTTCTATCCGGCAAGCCATTCTAATAAATCCCCATATGTATTCTGTTCTGTTCCTTTAGAGAACCCTGACTATAAGGTACAACTGAAACATTCAGATGAACCACCTTTTTCATCTTTAAAATCCACTGCTGATCTCTTGGAACTCCTTATATTACAACTAAGGTATCTTGTGAAAAAGATTATAATGAGAACAAAGTTCCCACTTCACCAGCCTCCCTACTACCTTGCCCTCTGGTGACTTAATGTTCACTTTCGAGAAGAACATGGATTTAAAAACATAGAAATGAAAGTCCTATTTAACCTGTCTAAATAAAAATAGGCAGAGGGCAGCCTTCCATGCAAGCCTTTGCTTTGATGTGAAGAGGTCTGCTAAACTGGCATAGCTTGTCTTGCTGTCTAGTTTTGCTTTGTCTGTACCTTTGGTATCATAGTTGTGAATAAAAAATACAGCTTCTACTTCAAAGAAAGTATTTATTCTGATCTAAATAGAAATGACCATATTCTAGAAACATGACTTCAGGTTGCCCGCAAACTCATCTTACCATGAAAGTAGTTAAATGAACTTTTAATCCCCTCACAGAAGAAAAGAAATTCATAAACCACAGCATTAATTGAGTGTTTTGGTGGGGACAGCAGGGAATCGAGGTTACACCAATCAAGGAAATCTGTTACAGGTTTCAGAAGCTATCTGAAGGTACTTTTAGGTTTGGGGCTGGTGGAAGTTGACAGCCTGATAATGCATTTAATCTCTTATCACAGTTGAGAGAGGAATTCATTTATGGGTATAACAATGTCATTAGGAGTCAGTTTAACAAAACAACTAGTAGAAAACTATTAGTCTCTCTTCTATGTCTTGTGATCTGTCTAGCCTCACGTTCCAATGGCTGATATCAGTGTCAGGTATAGGCTCTATCCTATGAAATAGACCTTAAATTCAAGTAAAGACTGATTGGTTACTATTATAATATTTGTATCACTATTGCATCAATGGGCGTATCTGCCAGGCCAGTTGCTATTGTAGTTCACAGGATTCACAGTTGGGTGGGTTTGATGATTATTTTTTCCTCCTGGTATCATGCATAGCACCTTCCTGCTATGAAAGCTAGCCAGTAAAGATGAGGCTTTGAAGTCAGCACCAGCTTGATTTCTCATTTGTTCTATAGTTCATGTAAGAAGTGTATTCAGCAATAGGGTCTTACCATGAAGTTCTCATGGGTAATTGAAAGCAGGAGCAATGGCCAGTATGTTTGTGGGTTGATGGTCCCCTAGTTAATAGCTTCTAGAGAGGGACCCCATTCCTGGTATTGAGGGGTGTTTTTTTGTTTTGTTTTGTTTTTTATTTCATTAGCCCATAATGTCTAGAAGGGGCAATGCTCCTCTTCTTAAAAAGTATTTCCTTTTAACCTCTTTTTACAATTATATAT
>NW_008340781.1:234844-249092 GCF_000622305.1 Nannospalax galili
ATATATACATGTGTGTGTGTATCTTTTTTAAGAAGAAACTATAGTGGTAGGTTTCCATATGGCTTTTTCAAAAGGCTTTTAGTATCCCTTATGCCTCCCCATGCTCCCTGCTCTGCCCTGCCCTCCCATTCCCCACCCCATTGAACCCTGCCTACTCTTACCTTTCACCCTTCATATCACTGCATTCCACCACCCCTGCCAGGAAGACCCCCCCCCATGGCCATTTATTATCCTCTTGACCTTTCTAAATTTTTATTTTTTTAAAATTTTTTGATTTATTTGTTTTTCTTTTATGTGTACAAGTATTATACCTGCATGTATTTAAGTACACCCATGTCATGCAAAACACCCAGGATGACAGAAGAAGGCATCGGATTCCTTGTAAATGGAGTTTTGGTCAGTTGTTAGCTTCCATGTGGGTGTTGGAAATTGAACCTGGATCTTCTGCAAGAACAGCTGAGCTATCTCTTCAGCCCTCTTTCTGAATTTTCAAATTGAAACATGCATATCTAAGTTCTCAAAGCTAGCATTCAGCTTTGAGAGAGAACGTATGCTGTTTATCCTTCTGAGAACAGACTCTTTTCTGATTGAGTCACCATTACCTGAATGTGAAACTCTGTTGGGCATTTTGGAATATAGGGCCTATTATTTATTTATTTGTTATTTATTTATTATTTATTTATTTATTTATTTATTTTATTTTATTTATTTATTTATGTGTATGGGTGTTTTGCCTACATGTTTGTAAGCATACCTGTGCATGCAATGGTACAGAGACCAGAGAGGCAGATGGATCCTGGTACTGGAGTTATGAGTTGTTGTTAACTATGATATCAGTTGTATAATCAAACCTGGATCCTCTGGAGGAGCAGCCAGTGGTCTTAACAGTTGAGCTGTCTCTCCAGCCCCAATATGAGACATTTTTGGTTTCACTTTTCACAGAACTTATCCACAATGTCCTTTACTCAGTTTTGATTATATTTACTTTTTAGTCAGTAAACAGTTTTCTGTGCTTATTACGTTTTGTTTCTTCTATGCACCAGAAACTCAAAATAAATAAGCCATAGTCTTTCTTCCAAGGATTAGGAAAATCAGCTGATCTCAATGTCTAATTGTCTTCTTGGAAGTCAGTGCAGAGGCTTATAGTTGTTACAACCAAGGAAGTATCCATTACAATCTGAGTAAATCAGATTCTTTTTCTAGGTTTCTTAATTAGGTGCCACAGTTTCACAGATTCTTAGCAAATGTGTGACAAATTTCTGGCTACACAAAACCACCTGGGTATCTATATTATGCACCTTACAGTGCAGAATCTCAGTCCCAGGAAGTACAGGAAAGGAAACGTAGTCTCAGTTCTTCAGCAGTAGCAATTAAGGCCATCATCTTTCCTGAAAGTGCCTGGATAACAGGCAAAAAACTCCTTTATTATCAAGTAAAACCTTTTCTATTCCATCATAGGGAGCAGCAATACTTACTCTTTTCTGGTTTTTTTTCATATTTTATTTATTTTATTATATGTGTATGTGTGTATTGCCTGGGTGTAGGTAAGTGCACCCGTGTTGTGCAATGCCCGCAGAGGACAGAAGAGGCTGTTGGAGCCCCTGGAACTGGAGTTACAGACAATTGTTATCTGCCATGTGGGTGCTGGGATTCAAACCTGGGTCTTCTGCAAGAACAACCAGTGTTCTTAATCGCTGAGCCATCTGCAAGAACAACCAGTGTTCTTAATCGCTGAGCCATCTCTCCAGCCCTTTTCTGTTTTTTAAACTTTATTTAATAGTAAAATTTTTACAAATATTTTTACTGATTCTTTGAGAATTTCACATAATGTGTTTTGATCATATTCAAACCCCCACCCTGATTACTACCCCTAGCCTACTATCCCCCAACTTCATGTCGTTTTTTATTGTTTTTCTCTTTTCTAAAGGTCTACCAAGTCTAATTTGTATTCCCTATATGCTCTTAGATGTGGCTCCATTCCTTGGACTTTTGTCAACTTACCAGGCATCACACCTTTAAAGAAAACTGACTCCTCCCCTCCCAGCAGCTGTCAGTTGTCAGTAGAACCTCAGTTAGGGCTAAGAGTTCTTTCCCACTTTCCCCATCTGTGTTGGGTTTTTGTCTGGCTTGGGCTTGTACAGGTCTTGCACATAATGTCACAACATTGTGGCTCATAAGTGTAACTGCCCTATGGGGTTCGGACAACATTGTTTCCTTGTATTAATCCATGTATACCATCTTTTTTGATTGAAGTTTTCTGGAAAAGTACCTATGTTGAAGATTTTGCAGACTAACTTAATTGAACCCATTAGAACATCCAGATTGTACAGAGTTGGAATGCTGCAGATCATGCACCATCATTATACTGTGTTATCTTTAGTCCCCTTAACAACCATTTCTCACATTATATCTGATCTAGCATTCTTTTTATTATCAGGTAAAATCAGATAAGTCTGATAGATTAAAAGAGATAACGGAGGTTTTGGAGAATTCTTGCCACTGGTTGTTCTAAGGATGATGGGAGGAAGGAACCAGCTGCCATGTGCACCTCCCAACAGTAATTTTTAGTACAGGGACTCACACTGAAAGACATTTGGGGACACAAATTAGACTCTATAGTCTTATTGCATATATGATAAAGAACATTAAACGGGATGAGGGACAATAAGGGGAGGTGTGGATAAGAGAAGGGACCTAAATATCAAATTTTATTGAACAAATAAAAATATTGCCAAAAAATCTGTCGAATTTAGAACTTTAGTTCTTCCGTATCTTTCCACAGATTCCTTCTTTTACCACTGCCCTCTCCAGAGCACCGCCCTGTCCTCCGTAATCTTCACTCTGCATGGAGCCAATGTCTAGTGTTCCTAAATCCAGTGTTGCTCAAATTCATCCATGAGACCAAAATTGCATTTTCCTTCTGTATCTTCCTCCCCTAGGCTGAGCAGCAAATTTCACCTTTTTTAGGAGCTCTTTTGTAGACTGATGATTTAACTAAGAGATAAAATTCACCCACTTATTCAAACATTATAATTTAAGTTGTGATTCTCATAATTGAGTTTGATGTCTCAGGTTATAATGAATAGGACAAAAAATTAACATGATGATGGTTAGAGTAGATCATTTATCCCTAAGTATCAAAAATATGCTATCGGGGACTGGAGAGATGGGTCAGTAGTTTAAGAGCACTGGGGACCTGGATTTGATTGCAAGCATCCACATGGCAGCTAACAACCATCTATAACTCCAGTTCCAGGGGATTTAATGCCCTTTTCTGACCTCTGTGGGCACTGTTTGACACGGGTGTACTTACATAAATACAGGGAATACACTGGATTTATTAATAATGCAAATAATAAATAAAATATTCTTTAATGCTATCAGCTTGTTAGTGGAAACCTTGACAGTGTACTGCATATAGGTAATCTTCAAATGTTTCCAACAGCTCCAATGGATTGACAAGGTGTGGTCCCTCTGTCTCATCCTCTGTTCCCTCTTTGACACCTCTCGGTCAGACTGTGATTATATTTCTCACAGTGAAGTCCTTGATATAGACTACATTCTACAGTTTGCATATTCTCTTGGAAAAGTACCTGATGTACTAAAAATAATGTGGCAAAATAAAGAAAAATTCGAAGTCCAATAGAGGGAAATAGCGACATTGTACATACAGGATCAAATAAATGCACTAGAACACATATTTTACCAAAACTTAGATAAGACATTTACTGTCAGCTTTAGAGGGCTGAAAAATAACCTTTATTAATCTTGAATTCAAAGCCCATTGAATATGTCTTCTTAAACTGAAAATTTGAATAAATAAAAACTGTCTGAATCACTTAGAAACATGTCTTTACTAAAAGGACCGTAAAAGGAAGTTCTCTACAAAGAAACGAAGATGCTTGAAAATGATTAAAATGAAAACAATTATTAAAGATATTTCAATGTTTTATTGTAAATGACAATTCATTGACTAAAGGAAATAGTACATTTGTTTCTTACCATATTAGAAATCATAATGTATGTGAATATCATGTAACATACAGAAGGGAAGTAGATGTGTGGTACGGACACTGATGGCACATGAGCTGCAGCACACTCTTTGAGGGAGACTGTGTTAATGAAAAGTCATCACAGTAAAGCAAGGGTCAGAAAATATTTTCTACAAATGGATGAAATAATAACTATTTTAGCTTTGTATACCAATCTAATTATCCATATTTTATTTACCTACTCATTTTTAGAGATGTGTTTTACTTTGCTTTGCTTTATTTTTTTAACTTAAAAAAAACTTTATTGAGAATTTCATACATGCATATAAGGAATTTTGATCAAATCCATGCCCACTCCCTCTCCAACTCCTCCCATATCTCCCCATCACTTTTTCCTGACAACTTCATGTACTCTTCCTTCCTGTCTCTCTTTCCTTCTTTCTTCCTTTCTTTTCTTTTTTTTTAAATGGGGCCTTTTGCTACTCTAACATTCCCCCCTCTGAAGAGATAACCTTAAAATATTTTAGGGATTAGATAACCATCATGGAAGAAACCAGAGAAGTCCTGATTCCCTATCGGCAATTTGGGTAACCTCTTCAGAGCATGGCTTTATTCCATTTTAATCCCCTTTAGAGACCAGTGGTGCAGTTCACTGGCATAGCACATGATTAGCAATTGCAATGCATTAGGTTCTACTCTCAACACCAGAGAAAACAAATAAAAACAAGCAAACAAGAATATATGGTGAAAACTTTTAAATATATTGTAAACATTCTTAGCATAGTAATGTACCAAAATAGGTAATGTTCAGATCATGCCAAAGGTTCAAAGAATACCAGCATCTATTGTAAATCATAAGTCAAAAAAGAAAAACTTCTTAAAAAATAGAAATATTCAAAAATATTTAATGCAGATACAGGGCAAATATAAATTAATTAATTTAGAATGAATAGAATACATTTAATGTCACTGACAAGTTGCTACTCAAAAATATTAGTATTTATATTAACCATTAAAGAATCAACATATCAATTGAAAGACAGAGATAGTAAGTGGATTCAAAATACCAAGTTTCCCTTATATGCTGTCTACAAGTGAAAGACTAGAAAAAGTCACCCTATCCCTCCAGAGTAAACTGTGGTGGCTAGATTAATAACACACAAAAGAGACTTCACAAGAAAGAGATTTACTGCAATTTTAAAAAGTATTGTATAATGGTGAACAAATCAATTTCCAGACAAAACACAGAATTCCTAAATACTTGTGCATTAAATAGCAGATACTTGAAATATGTGAAACAAAAGTGACAGAATTGAAAAACTAGAAAACTTGACATTTTTTACTAAGGACTTCACCACTTCTCTCTCATTAATCAATTACACAAGTTGACAGAAAATCAGTTAGGAAGTAGAAGACCTCAAAAACTATATCAAATGCTTTAAATCTAATTGACATTTTCAAAAACACTTCACTGGACAACAGGATGATAAACTGATACACATATGGTCAATTGATTTCAACAAAGCTGTAAAGTCCGTTCAAAAAAAGAAAGATGATCTTTTCAATAAATGGTATTGAGACATTTGGGTATTCATATGTAAGAGAGAAAGAGCAGGAGGAGGAGGATAAATCTGACTTATGCATTATGATATAAAAAAGAATTAACTCAGATTGTAAAGCTACATGCTATTATACATACATACATACATTCACAAATATAAATAAATAAACAAATGTAATTTAAAAGAAAAACTGTCTTACCTATCTTGGATTGTACCTAGGATTGGCAACCTTGTTCTGCAGGCCAATTGAATCTATCTACCATCATGGATTTTAAATGTCATTCATGGAGGTAAATGTACCCATTCATTCACTGTCTGAGACTGCTGCCTGTCTTGGGAACAGGAACTCAGTGCTGTAAGTCTGGGGCAGGGAAGTATGCTCTGGAGACCCAACCTGACTGTGAGAGCTGAGATGGTAGAAGGACTCACCCTGCCAAGCCTGGGGGGACACAAAGATCCATATTGGGAAAGCGTCCCTGTGACCCTAAGAAGCCTGAGAACTAAGATGGCTGGGTGCTGTGGGAGTCTCAGGAATGTGAGATCAAGACCTCAAGTCTGGGGCAGGGAAGGATCTAGGAAACCCAAACTAGTCCTAGAACTGAGAGGCAAAGGGGACTCACACCTTGTCAAGTACACAGATATTATCTTTTAAACAATTTTAATAGAAATTTAATAATTTAGCATGACTTTTATTTTCAACATTTTTCTTTTAACCAATTACTTAAGCATTTTATGCTCTTTGTAGTTTTTTTAATTAATTAATTTCTTTATATTTTTGTGTATGAGTGTTTTGTCTGCATGTATGTAGGTGCACCTGTGACATGCAATATGGCAGAGGCCAGAAGAGGATATCAGATCTCCTGGAGCTACAGAATGTTGTTAGCTGCCAGATGGATGCTGGGAACTGAACCTGGGTCCTCTGAAAGAGCAGTGAGGCTCTTAACCACCGAGCCATCTCTCCAGTCCCTGTTCATCATTTTAAAATAATCCTTCATGAAAGACTTATTCAAATATTTTACAAAATTTCAGTAATTTTTGTGATTGTGCTTTAGCATTTTTATATATTTATAATGAATCTTCATCAGATATATATTTTGCAATACTTCATGCCAATTAGTAGTTTTTTCTAGTTTTACGTTTTTTCTAAAAACAGATGTGTTTAACACTTTACAAAGATTTATTTAAAATGTTTGTTTTTAAAACCCTTTTTCTTTCTCCCATTTCCTCTGCTTCTCCCTCTCTCCACCCTTTTCTGCCCTCCTTCTCTTCCTCCCATCCTTCCTTCTTTGTCTTTTTGTGGCTTTCTGAACCATATAGACTTTTATAGCACTACATCTCTGGTGCTATCTTGGGACTTCCTAAGGACCTGACATCTCAACACTGTGTGCCTTAGACCTGTGAGCTCTCAGCCTAACCTATCAGACACCCTGTTCACCTATCAACCACCACCCCACCCTGATGATCTAGGACCCTGAGGAGTCAATCCTGGAATTTCCACTTTAAAGGTGCATCTATCTCTACCTGAACTGAGACCACTTCTTTCAACTTATTTGCACATGAACATGGCATGGCTCCAAATCTGAACAATATGCACTACTCAGCTGGGACATAATCTGACAATTTGGGGAAACAGCAAAAATTCAACAGACAAGACCACTTACCACTTACCTATACCAAGAAACACCAGCACACAAGTCCAAATGCTGAGGTCTCATTAAAAAAGAAAAAAAAGGAACAGAAAAACCACACAGCTTTGTAGGTATGGGCAGAACCTGAACTGTATAAGTATGAGTGAGTGACTGTGGATGTTTAATACTGATGGAGAAGCAGGTTTTATGCCGTTAACTTATTCACTAGGGGCCTGCTGTATGGAGTTCTTTCAGAGCTTCTCCAAATATCCAGTAAAGCTGCAGTCGTGGAAGCACGTCGAGTCTCAGAGTCTGGCACTGGTGATATAGTCCAGAGAAGATTCCTGTTAGTTTTCAAGGTGGAAGCAGGGATTTTTAAAAACTCATTCAGCATTTCTAAATGAGCTTTTGAGGAAGATTTCTGTTTTCAGAAAAGTTATTTTCCTTTCAAACATCTAAAAAAGACTTCACTGGGGATGGAGAATAGCAACTAAGAGCACTGGTTGTTCTTGCAGAAGAGTCAGGTTTGAATCCGAGCACCCACATGGCAGCTAACAATCTGAAACTCCAGTTCCAGGGGATATGAAGCCCTTTTCTGTCCTCCATGGGCACTGCATGACTCAAGTGCATTTACATACTCATACACATAAAAAATAAAAGTAAAAAAATAAACAAAAGACTTCATTCATTGAACAAGTATCTTTCCATTTGACCCTTTGCCTGTTAACTTTGACTTCTGTCCCTCTCCATCTTGCTTTGTGAGTCTCCATTTAACAGTAAATTATGTAAAACATAAAAAACACAATCAGCATGAATATCCAAGATAATATGTCTACTATAGAACTTAGCAAACCCATCATAATGTTTCCTGAATCTGACAACTGAATGCATGTACAATAAAATGATTTCAAAATAGAAATTATAAATATGTTTAAGGAATGAAAGGGTATATTAATAAAAACCTGAATGAAGACCATGAAAACATGATTAGTTGATGAAATAGCTAAAGCAATTTAAAACACAAAATTAGAATTTAGTAAAGAGAATCTCTGAGAAAAAGCAAAATGAAATAAAATTTGAACGAAAAATCTCAGGAATTCAAAGAAAAAACAGAGGAAAACAGCAAAAAGGAAGCAGAGGAAACGGAACAGAGACCATCAGATCTTGAAGATAAGCTTGCTAAAATAGATCTCTCAATTAAAGAAATGTCAAATTTAATATAACCCAGGAATGGAATATGCAAAACTTCTGGGCCACTGTAAAAACACCAAATCTATGAATGGTAGGTGAGGAAACACAGGTAAAAGGCATATAAATGTTTTTTAAATAAAATCATTTAAAAATTGCCAAATCTAGAGAAAGACATATCTATTATGGTACGAGGCATGCAAAACACAAAGTAGACATGACCAGGAAAGAAACTCCCTACATCTTATAATAGTCAAAACACTAAAAGTAGAGAACAAAGAAAAGATATTGAAAGCTATGAGAAAGATCAAGTCACATACAAAGGCAGGCCCACCTGAATGACAACTGATTTTTCCATGGAGACTGAATACTAGAGGGTGTTGACAAATGTCACGTCCTGAAAGAACAGATTCCAGCTCAGACTACTATACACACCAACGCTTTTGAAGTAATTGAAGGAAAAAGAAAAACTTTCCATGAAATCAGCTCTACAAAGAATACTCAATGAAATGCTTTGCTCTGAAGAGAAAACCAAACATGCTCAAGGAGGCACAAAGAATAAATAAGTAATCTCAGAACACCCAATAACAAGATGTCTGAAAGACAATACAGCAACACTAATATAATAGGAATTAATAAACTTTGGTCAATAGTAATTCTTAATATTAATAGTCTTAACTCCCCAGTAAAAAGACATAGACAATTTGAATTAGAAAATGGGGACCATCAATTTGCTGCCCACAAGTAATGCACCTCATGTACAATGATCAACACCACCTTAAGGTAAAAGGATGGTAAAAGATATTCCAAACAAGCAAAACTAAGAAAAAAAATAGGTGTATCTATTCTAATATCAGACAGAATAGACTTAAAAATAAGACTAGAAACAGGGAAGGTCACTTTATATTCAAAGGAAAAATCTACAAAGAAGATATTGCACTGCTAAAAATATATGCGTCACACACAGGGGCACTGATTTCATAAATGAAACTTCACTAGCTCTGAAATCTCACAATGACTCCAACACCATTGTATTGAATGACTTCAGTATCTCATGGTCACCAATAGATAGATAAACCAGATAAAAACTAAATAAAGAAACCCTGGAGTTAAATGATGACATAAATTAAGTGGACCTAACAGATATTTACAGAAGATTGCATGCAAATGGTGAAGAATCCACTTTCTGCTCATCAGCCCATGGAGCTTCTATGCAACACACTACTGGATGACAATTGGATCACAGAAGAAATCAAGAAGAAAATTTAAAAATTCTTAGAGTTGAGTGAAAATGAAAACACAATGCAACAAAATTCTTGAAACACAATGAAGGCAGGCAAGAGGAAAATGTATAACATTAAGTGCCTACACCAGAAAATTAGAAACATCGGATATATACATAAATTAATGACATACCTGAAGGGCTTGGAAAACCAAGAACACCACCTAAAAAGAGTAGATGGGTCAACCTGCCAGCCTCTCTCTTAGGTGCCCTCTCTCCTGAGTCCATCAGTGCCCTCCATGCCTTGACTCCCCCAGCCTCATTCACCCTCCCACCTCCCTGCCTGCCTAGCCTGGGTACTGTTCCATTCCTTGACTTGGTACCCCAAATACTGGGGCTGACCTATCGGCCTGGAACCACCACTGCTTCCTGATCCTTTGCATCCAGAACAACCTAGTTCCTTCCTGCAGTCCCCAGGAGCCCTCTGGGCCTGGTCCTGCCTTAACTTGCCTCTATTTCCCTGGGCTGCACAACCAACAAGCTTCTCTCCTAGGTAAGTCCATTGGGCCCACCCTGCCTCTACTCACCCAGCCTCATTCACCCTCCCACCTCCCCCACCCGTTTCTCCTCCTAGCCTGCATACTGTCCCATTCCTTGTCTTGGAACCCTAGACACCAGGGCAGAC
This sequence comes from Nannospalax galili, assembly GCF_000622305.1. Classification (NCBI taxonomy): domain Eukaryota; kingdom Metazoa; phylum Chordata; class Mammalia; order Rodentia; family Spalacidae; genus Nannospalax; species Nannospalax galili. The sequence goes on from NW_008340781.1 coordinate 245,122, forward strand.
CTGTCGGTCCAGAACCACCACTGCTTCCTGATCCTTTGCATCCAGACCAACCCAGTTCCTCCCTGCAGGCCCCAGGAGCTCTTGGGGCCTCTTCCTACCTCCACCTCCCTTTGCATTTCTGAGTGGTATGTCCACCAGCTGCCTGAGACCAGCATCTTTCTTGGGCCAGGCTCCCAGGCCAGTCCAGCCCCCAAATTCCTGAGTACAACACCTTTCCTAGAGGGATCCAGATCTTAGGAGAAAGCCTGAGAGCATCTGATCCTCATGTGACTTGGGCCTCTTTGGGAGCTCCTGAAGACGAAAGCAATCTGGCCACTCCAATATATAATCAAAAGAGAGAACTGGAAGCTCAGATGAACCAGCTTTACATGCCCAAAAAGTAAACCAAAAAGGCACATAAGTTTACAAAAAGAAACAGACCTAAACATGAAGACTTGAGTCACACAAAAATCAGAAACTACAAAAGAAATTCACATGTCAAAATCACAGAGAAAAAAATAACATGAAAAACCAGAATAATGTATCCCCACCCAGTAATTCCTCTAAAGGAGTACAATGAGAACCTCCTAGAGATAATGCAGGACATGGAACTTGAAAGAACACATATAAACATGATAAAAGAATTCAGTGAATTTAAAGAACACACAAAGAAAGAAATCAAAGAACTGAAGGAAGATAGGAATAAATTTATGAATGAATTCAGAAAAGAGCTAGAAATATTGAAGACTACTCAGGCTGAAAAGAAGAAGGAGGTGAAACACTCAGTAAGTCAATTAGAAATAACAGGAGAAAGCCTCACCAAGAGAATGAATGAAATGGAAAACAGAATATCAAGACTGGAAGATAAAGTAGACAAACTAGAACACTCAAGCAAAGATTATGAAAAATTTAAGAAAGCACAAGAATGGAATATGCAGGAATTGTATGACATCATAAAAATACCAAATTTATGAACCATAGGCATATAGGAAGGAGAAAAATCTCAAGATAATGGTATGGACCAGAACTGCAACAAAATTATATAAGAAAATTTCCCCAAATTAAAGAAAACATGCTCATACAAATACAAGAAACATATAGAACACAAAATAGACAGGACCAGAAAAGAAACTCTCCACAGCACATCATAGTAAAAACACTAAACGTACAGAACAAAGAGACAATACTGAAAGCTACAAAAGAAAAACAAGTCACATATAAAGGAAAACCCATCACGATTACAGCTGACTTTACAGTGCAAATGATGAAAGCCAGAAGAGCCTGGACCAACGTATTCCCAGTTTTATGACCATAGATGCCAACACAGATTACTATACGTAGCTAAAATGCCTATTATAGTCAAAGGGGAAAGAAAAATCTTCCATGATATAAATAAGCTGAAGGAATTCATGTCCACGAAACCAGCCCTTCAGAAAGTTCTTGAAGCAATACAAAGAGCTGAAGAAGGGAATGACTATACCTTAAAGGGTTGTAGAAAGAAATTCAATGAAGGTATAACTGTGAAAAGCACAGCTATATCAAAAATGTGAACAGAAATAAAAATGACAGTATTCAATACACGTCTTTCATTAATAACTTTAAATATCAACAGACTGAACTCCCCAGTCAAAAGACACAGACTGGGTGAATGGATTAAGAAACAAAACCCATCTTTTTGTTGTCTCCAAGAAATTCATCTCACTTTCAAGGACATGTGCTACCTTAGGTGAAAGGATGGAAAAAAATATACCAAGCAAATGTTACTATGAAAAAGCAGGCATTGCAATTCTAATATCTGGGAAAATAGACTTTAAACTAAAACTAATCGGAGGGGATAAAGAGGGACAATTCATTCTGATGAAAATAATAAATCAAGAAGATATTACAATCATGAACATATATTCACCAAACTCTGCTGGACCTAACTTCATGAAAACAATACTACAGGACTTTAAGATCCAGATTAACCCCAACTCATTAACAGTAGGGGACTTCAGTACCCCACACTCTCCATTAGCTAGGTCAACAAGGCAGAGAGTTAAAAGAGAGGCATCTGAATTAAACAATACCGTATATAAAATGGTCCTAACAGACATCTACTGAGTATTCCACTCAAGTACATAAAGATATAATTTCTATTCAGCTTCCCATGGAAATTTCTCCAAAATCGACCATATACTGGGGCATAAAAAAAAAACCTTAACAAATGCAAAATATGTTTGAAATAATTACATGCATTTTATCAGACCACAATGCAATAAATCTTAAACTAAACAAACACTGGAAGAAGCCCTAGTCAACACATGAACACATGGAGATTAAACACACTCCTAAATGATGAATAGGCCAAAAAAGAAATTAAGAAAGAAATAAAAGTATACCTGGAGTTAAATGAAAAGGACAATACAACACAACAAAACCTCTGGGAGACACTGAAAGCAGCCCTTAGAGGGAAGTTTATAGCTCTAAGTTCCTACATTTAAAAAGTCCTAAAGAACACAAATAATTGCCTTAACATTCCAATGGACATTTGAAAAAAACAACAAATGAAACCCAAACCCAGGAGACAAGAAGAAATAACAAAAATCAGAGGAGAAATTAGTGAAATCAAAACAAAGAAATGAATACAATGATCAATGAATACAAGAGCTGGTTCTTTGAAAAGATAAACAAAATTGACAGACACCAGAAAGATCCAGAACATTAAAAGTGAATGCTTTAAAGCTTATATGCTACTAAATTTGAAAACCTAAAAGAAATGGACAGGTATCTAAAGGCAGGGGAACCACCAAAACTAAACCAAGAAGAGATTAACAGCTAAAAGAGGCCCATAACACAAAAAGAAATTGAAACAGTAGTACAAAACCCTGGACTAAAAAATGTGCAGAACCAGATGGATTTACAGCAGAATTCTACCAGACAGTTAAAGAATATCTACATCCAATAATACCTAATTTATTCAAAAAGATATAAATGGAGGGAGAAATTCCAAATTCCTTCTATGAAGCCAGCATCAGTCGAATAGCAAAGCCAGGTAAAGATACAACCAAAAAAGAAAATTATAGACCCATATCCTTAATGAACATAGATGCAAAAATTCTCAACAAAATACTTGCAAACTGCATAAAAACCCATATAGAAAAGATCATCCACCATAATCAAGTTGGCTTTATTCCAGAGATGCAGGGATGGCTCAATATATGCAAGTCAATAAACATAATACATCATATAAATGGACTCAAAGACAAGAACCACATAGTCAGCTCAATAGATGCAGAGAAAGCCTTTGACAAAACATGCATTTATCTTCAAAGTCCTAGATAGAATTAGGCTGGAGGGAACATACCTCAAAATAATTAAAGACATATATAACAAACCTGCAGCCAATATCATTCTAAAAGGAGAAAAACTGGAAGCATTTCCATTGAAATCATGAACCAGACAAGTCTGTCCTCTCCCTGATCCTTTGCATCCAGTACAACCCAGCTATACACAATCCATTCCCTGGGAAATCTTGGGGCTTCTTCCCACCCCATCTGCCTTTGAATCCCTGCATGGCACAGCCATGGCCAGGATCTCAGGTCAGTCCAACACTCAAGTTCCTGAGGCGAAAATCATTCTTAGAAGATTCCAGACCTAAGGAGAAAGTCTGAAAACTTCTGACCCACATTGGAATTGAGCCACCGTGGAAGTCCTGAAAACAAAATCAATCCGGCCAAGACAATATAAAAACAAAAAAGAGAACCAGAAGCTTAGATGAACCAGCTTTTCATACACAAAAAGTAAACCACAAAGACACATAAGTTCAAAAAAAGAAGCAGAACTAAACTTGAAGACCTGAGTATCACACAAGAGTCAGAAACTACAAAAGAAATTCAAATGTCAAAATCGCAGAGAAAAAATAATAACATGAAAAACCAAATTAACATATCCCACCAAATACCAATAGTCCTCTGGAGGAGAACAGTGAGAACCCCCTAGAGATAATGCAG
>NW_008340781.1:249190-250167 GCF_000622305.1 Nannospalax galili
CAGGCTGAAATGAAGAAGGAAGTGAAACACTCAGTAAGCCAATTAGAAATGACAGGAGAAAGCCTCACCAAAAGGATGAATGAAATGGAAAACAGAGTATCAAGACTGGAAGAAAAAGTGGACAAACTAGACCAGTCAAGCAAAGATTATGAAAAATTTAAGAAATCACAAGAATGGAATATGCAGGAATTATGTGACACCATAAAAAGACCAAACTTACAAATCATAGGAATACAGGAAGGAGAAGAATACCAAGATAATGACATGGACCAGATCTTCAACAGAACAGTGGAAGAAAGACATGCCAAATAATTATAAGAAGCATATAGAACACCAAACAGACAGGACCAGAAAAGAAACTCTCCATGGCACATCATAGTAAAAACACTAAACGCACAGAACAAAGAGATAATACTGAAAGCTGCAAAAGAAAAACAACAAGTCACATATAAAGGAAAACCCATTAGGATTACAGCTGACTTTTCACCTTAAACTATGAAAGCCAGAAGAGCCGGGATCAAAGCATTACCGGTTTTAATTGACCACAGATGCCAACCTAGATTACTATACCCAGCCAAAATGTCTGCTATAGTCGAAGGGTAAAGAAAAATCTTCCATGACATAAATAGGCTGAAGGAATTCTTGTCCACAAAACCAGCCCTTCAGAGAGTTCTGGGAGCAATACAAAGAGCTGAAGAAAGGAATGACTATACCCAAGGGGTTGCAGAAAGAACTCCAACGAGGGTATAACAGTGTAAAATTAGAGCTATAGCAAGAATATAAACAAAAAAAAATGACGGGATTCTACACTCATCTTTCATTAATAACTTTAAACATTAATGGACTGAACTCCCCAGTCAAAAGACACAGACTATATGAATGGATTAAGAAACAAAACCCATCTTTTTGTTGTCTGCAAGAAACTCATTGCACTTTCAAGGACAGGCACTACCTTAAGGTGAAAGGATGGAAAAAAA
>NW_008340781.1:250749-251140 GCF_000622305.1 Nannospalax galili
TAAGGCTCAAAATCAACACCCGAAGAAGCCCTAATCACCACATGAACACATGGAGATTAAACAACACACTCCTGAATGATGAATGGGTCAAAAGAGAAATTAAGAAAGAAATAAAAAAGTATTGCTGGAATTAAAAGGACAATACAACATAACAAAATCTCTGGGATATGCTGAAAGCGGTTCTTAGAGGGAAGTTTATAGCTCTAAGTGCCTACACCAAAAAATTGCAAAGAACACCAATAAATGACTTAACACTGCAACTCAACACACTTGAAAAGCAAGAGCAAACAAAACCTAAACCCTGCAGACAAGAAGAAATAACAAAAATCAGGGCAGAAATCCATGAAATTGAAACAAAGAAAACAATACAAAGAATCAACAATTCCAAGAG
>NW_008340781.1:251339-251987 GCF_000622305.1 Nannospalax galili
ACATATAGCGTATACTATAGCTGCCAGTTTTTCTTTCTTTTTTCATAGAAAAGGAGGGACAACTTCCAAATTCAATCTATGAAGCCATCATCACTCTAATACCAAAGACAGGTAAAGATACAACTAAAAATGAAAACTATAGACCCACATCCTTAATGAACATAGAATCAAAAATTCTCAATAAAATACTTGAAAACTGCATACAGACACACATCAAAAGGATCATCCACCAATTTCAAGTTGGGTTTATTCCAGAGATGCAGGGATGGTTCAATATACGTAAGTCAATAAACGTCATAAATCACATAAATGGGCTCAATGACAAGAACCACATGGTCATCTCAATAAATTCAGAGAAGGCCTTTGACAAAATTCAACATGCTTGTATGTTTTAAGTGCTAGAGAGAATTGGACTGGAGGGAACATACCTCAACATAATTAAAGCCATATATAACAAACCCACAGCCAAGATCATTCTAAATGGAGAAAAACTGGAAGCATTCCCATTGAAATCAGGAACCAGACAAGGCTGCCCATGATCCCCACTTCTCTAACATAGCACTTCAAACTCTTGCAAGAGCAATAAGACAAGAGAAGGAAATTAAAAGAGTAATAATTGGAAAAGAAGAGCTCAAATTATCCCTTTTT
>NW_008340781.1:252846-253265 GCF_000622305.1 Nannospalax galili
CAATTCCAAATGACTCAGAGACCTCAATGTAAAGCCTGAAACTCTGAAACTCTTAGAAGAAAACATATTGAAAAACCTACAAGATATAGGTGTAGGAAATGACTTTCTAAACCGAACCCCAATAGCCCAGGGAACAAGGGCAAGAATTAGCAAGTGGGACCTCATTAAACTAAAAAGCTTCTGTACATCATAGTAGACAACCAAGGAAAGAAACAGAAAACCGACAGAATGGGAGAAAATCTTCACCAGTGACACATCTGATAGAGGTTTAATTACCAGAATATATAACGAACTTAAAAAACAGAGAACCAAGACAAGAAGCAACCCAATTGAAAATGGGCTCAGGAGCTAAACAGAATGTTTTCAGAAGAAGTAAAGATGGCAATGAAACATCTTAAAAGATGTTCAACATCACTAAT
>NW_008340781.1:253827-255121 GCF_000622305.1 Nannospalax galili
CGGTGAATCCTAGGATCAGACCCTGATAAATAAGTATGCAAACAGACATAACTGCAGGAACCAGGACAAGGGTAAGGAAACAGTGAAAGTAAAAGAAATAACCTGAAGGAGAAGAATAGTAGGTAACAGGCCTTAATAAGAGATATATGCATAAAAATTGGGTTAGTCTAATGGAGGGGGAAGGAAGGGTATATGAGGAACCTAGGGGAAAAGGAGAAAGAAGAAACTCAACAGAGGTAGGATCATAGGAGCAAGGGTATTAGTAAGGAAGAAGGGGGGTGGGAAGTGGGGGCACCTTAAGTGGGAAAACCATGATATAGGGTTGAGACGATACAAGAGAGAAACAATGCCTAGGTAGTCATGAAAACCAGAGGGAACCATATTATTCCTACAATCTACTGACAAATTATACATAACAGATCAAGAAATATATCTCTAGATAAGGTTTATTTCAGACCAACTGGCCATTACCCAAGATTTATCTGCAAGACACACAGTTATTTAAAATGCCAGAATGGTGGAACTAACTTTCTTGGATATTTAACAGACATACCTTGAGATCTATACTAATTGGGTCAGAGGGACACAAAGGACACTTTTTATTCCTTGCCCCCAGGGACTATGAGTATCTCGCAAAATGTCCTGTAATGGTGGTGGGTCATCTGACCTCTTGATCAAGGATGTCAAGGAGACCCCACCAGATTGACTTGAACCAGTGTCCAGTCTATAAAGAGGAGGGTCAACACGGAGGAATCCTTTCCTCCATGCTTCCAAGAGAAGCCAACAATGGTCGAGCAGGACCTTTGACTTATCTTCACATGGAACTGGTAAAAGGAGCCAGGATCTCCTCCAAAGCCCATGGGACCCCTGAGGAACAGATCCTCAAACGACCTCAAGAGTAAAAACAAATCAGTTTATCTGGACCAATTGTATGTCCTTAAACACCCAAAAGGGAAGTATAACCAAAGATTAAAGGGGCCAATATAATATCATAAGAGCATATGTATATATACCTAAAAGTTACTTGACAGAGAGCAAAGCCAGACAGGCAATTCCTTCAGTCGAGTTGTTGGCCAGGATGGATAAAGGCTCTTCCAGATAGTAACCCAACATACTACTGGAAAAATGAACAGCAGACCCCAATTCTATCCAAAGGAATACTGATAATGGATTGCCCGTAGATGAGGAACAGCAGGTACTCCTGGAACAAGGACCTCTGGTTGACTAGATTTACCAGAAGGGCAGATGGGGGGAATAGATGGGGGTCCTGACAACACAGTGGACAGTGGCAGGG
>NW_008340781.1:256232-262368 GCF_000622305.1 Nannospalax galili
TCTAATATCAAAAATAAAGACAATAAAGGTAAATTATAAACCAAACTCTCTGATGAACACAGATACAAAAATCTTCAATAAAATACTCACAAACCAAATATAAGAACACATGAAAAAGATTATCTAGTTCACTTCATTCTAGAGATGAAGGGATTTTTTAGGATGCATATATCAATAAATATGACTTACTATATAAATTGACTCAAGAATAAAACCCACATGATCATCTTATTCGATGAAGAAGGACTTTGACAAAATTCAATATCCATCCATTATAAAAGTCATGGAGAATTTAAGGATACAGGGGACATAATAAAGGCAATATACCACAAGCACACAGTCTTCATCATACTAAATGGAGAAAAACTGAAAGCATTACCATTAAAATCAGGAACAAGGTAAGGATGCTTACTCTCTCCATTCTTTTTCAACGTAGTAAAGTCCGAGCTAGAGAAATAAGACAAGGTAGATAAAGGGAATACAAATTAGAAAGTATGAAGTCAAATTATTCTTATTAGCAAATGAATTGATTCTATACTTAAAAGACCCTAAAGACTCCATCAGAAAAATCCTGGAGATGATAAATACTTTCAGCCAAGTAGCAGGGTATAAAATTAACACCCCCAAATTAGTAGACATCCCATAACACAACAACAACATATCTAGAAAGAAATTCAAGAAAGGATTCCATTCATGATTGCCTTTTTAAAAAAAAATCTAGGAATAAGTCTTAAAAAGGAAGTGATGATTTTTTTTTTTTTTTTTATCTTTTTGAGACAGGGTCTCCCTGTAGCCCCAGCTGTCCTGGAACTCACTATGTAGACCAGGCTGGCCTTGAACTCACAGAGGTCTGCCTACCTTTGCCTCCCAAGTACTGGGATTTAAGGCATGTACCACCACGCCCAGCGGAAGTGACGGTTTTTGCAATAAAAAAGTTAAGACATTAGAGAAATAAATTGAGGAAAATACCAGAAGATGAAACACCTCCCATGTTCACAAGATGGTAGGATTAATACTGTGAAAATAGCCATCCTACAAAATAACCTACAAAGTCAATACAAGACCCATTAGAACTCCAACACAATTTTTCACAGAAATTGAAAAAAAATTAACTCAAATTTCATATGGAAACACAAAACACTCACTATAGCCTAAATAGTTCTCAACAATAAAAGCACTGTTGGAGGCATTACCATTCATGATCTCAAATTATACTACAGAGCTATAGTAATAAAAACAGCATGGTAATCATATAAAAACAAAAATATTGACCTGTGAAATAGAATTGATGACACTGATTTGAGGACCCAGACTTAAATTCATGTAATTACAGCTACCTAAATTTGGAAAAATGATTTACAAATACAGACTGTAAAAAAGACAGCATGTTCAACAAATAGTGCTGGTCAAATTAGATAGCAACATGTAGTCGAATGAAACTAAATCTCCATCTCTCACCATGCATCAAACTCAACTCCAGATGGATCAAGGACATCGACATAAGAGCTTTTGCCCTGGATGAGAAAGGAGAAAGTAGGGACTACATTGAAACTTACAGGCCTAGGAAAGGACTTTCTTAACAGAGCATTCATAGTGCAAGTATTAAGTACTATAAGAATTGACAAATGGTAGCACCCATTTCTGTTTGGCAAAGGACACCATCAGTCAAAGGACACCATCAGCTTCTGTTTGGCAAAGGACACCATCAGTCGAGTGAAAGAGGCACTCTGAAAATGGAAAAAAAAAACTTTACTAGCTATACCTCTAAAAAGGTTAATATCTAGAATATGCAAAGAACTAAAAAAAAACTAAACATCAAACAAACAAACTAAAAACGAAAACAAACAAAAATCCAAAACTGGCCAATGTGCAGAGAACAAGAGGCTGCAGAGTGCTTATCCTTGAATAGGAGAGCTATATCAAATTTATGATTACCAAGGCTCAAGGATCATGTGGAAGAGGTGGTGGGAATATTCTAAGAGACCAAAAGTGGTAGATGACCACAAAGAAACAAAGTTTTCCAGACAGCGGGTCCTTTATTCATGTGAACTCACAGCAAAGTTAACAGCATGAACAAGTCCCATGGAAGCTCAAACCAGACACAATCACTTCATAGACATGAGGAAGTAAGCTAAAAACTCCAGCCTTGCTAAAGGAACTATTGGCAACCAATGGCTGCTGGTAAGGGGAGAGTCAGTGTCTTTCAAGGACGGGACTCTTTATAAACAGGTTCCAGTCAATGGACTCACCCTAAAGGTCATATGAGGACTTATTACATAAAATATATAGGTCTTATTATATAAAATAGAGAACAATAAATTGGATTTGGGCATTAAGGGTAGGTGTGGGTAGGTGAAAGCATCTAAATACTGTCAAATTACATTATTTGAAATTTTTGAAAATTCAATAAAAATGTAAAAAAAGAAAATATCTGACATTACAAGAAGGATGGCAAGTTGTATAACTATAATTCACTCATTTTTTTTGGTCTTTTTGAGACAGGGTTTCCCTGTAGCCCCATCTGTCCTGGAACTCACTATGTAGACCAGCTGGCCTTGAACTCACAGAGCTCTGCCTGCCTCTGCCTCCTGAGTGCTGGGATTAAAGGCATGAGCCACCACACCTGGCTCATGCATTTTTAAGGGGCAAGGAAAATGTCATAATCACTTTGGAAAGTATTTTGCATGTTCTAGTATGTTTGAACATGCAGTTTACATAGTAATCTTATTCTTTATTATTTATACAAAAGTAATTAAACACATGTTGACAAAAACTATCCATTCATGATTGTTAATGTTTGCTGTAGTCATAATCTCTTCAATCTAGAACAATCTAAATGATTTAAAGTGTTCAATGCACAGAGAATTTGAGTATTTTGCATTCATACACTGAACTACTACAGAAAGGGAAGAAGGTGGAGGCAGGAGAGGGAGAGGTAAAGATGATATAAATTCTCAAAAAAATTAATTAAAAAATAGACACTACTGACCATGCCATGGAATAGATAATTTTCAAATTCATTAAGCTATGCTAAATAAAATAATCCAGACTCAAAATACGCACACTCTGTTAAAGCTCCTGTTATGATTAATCTTTATAGACAACTTGACTTGTTTTAGAATCATTATGGATTTCCACCTCTGGACATTTCCTGAAAGTTTTAACTGAGAATTAGTATAAGAATCAGTAAGAAAGAGTAGAACACTTATTTGTTTGTAGCAAATGAAATTATTGTAGAAGCCACAAAATGTTGATGATTTAGGGAAATTAATTCAATAATTTTCTTCTGCACCAATAAAACTAATATTAAGAATGTAATGTGAAATAAGAGGTTTCTCTAGCAATACACGATTTAAAGCAACTGTTGTCAAAATTCCTCCTGGGAGGCCTGTGTGTTGTCCCATCCCCTCCTCCCATGATCGTTACAACAAAATGAGGTATAATTTCTTTAAAATACAGTTTGGGGAACTTTTTGAACTTCCATACAGATCAGTGGGTGAGGGGGTTACTTACAAATGTGTGGGCATTGGTGTGCTCCCCTTTACACTGCAGCAGGGACCCAATGATCTCTTGTGCCTGCCCAAGATGACAAAGGCCACCTCCTCTTACTGGCTTCCCCTGTTCCTATCCTTGGTCCCTCCCACATGTACCACTCAGGCCAGTTGGTTAGATGGAAAGTATGACTGACTATCTCTGCCCCTCCCTTCCTACAGAAAGTTCGCTTGTGGTGATGGGAACAAGCAAGTGAACACCAGCTTGAGAAGAAGGCATCCATGCAGTGCTTGTTAAGTTTAGCTTGCCAGGCTGAGGACAAGTTGATACAACAGCAACCTACAACTTCATGACCTTCTTTTTGTTGGCTGTGTAAAAGTCCATCCATTTTAAATTACATTGCCCAAATGTTGTTGGGCATGGGTGCCATCTACTAGAGGTTAGTAAACCTACCAGAGGTCATACCCTTAAAGAGAATTCATTCTCCCTCTCTGAGAAGTTGTCAAATGCTGATAACTCCTCACCTTGGAATGGAACACCATGCTCATCTCTCCCCACCATTCTGGACTTTTGTCTGACTTAAGTTTGTGCAGGTCTTGTGCATGTTGTCACAACCACTGTGATTTCACATGTGCAACTTGATGTGTCTAGAAAACACTGTTTCGTATTAGTCATCCACTGCCTCTGGCTCTTACAGTCCTTTCGACCCTCTTTGAAGACAGTTCTTGAGTTAGAGGATGGTGGTGGTGGTGGATATGTGGCTGAGCACTCTAAAGTTTCTCATTCTCTGCATCTTGACAGTTGTGGGTCTCCGTGTTAATTGTTATGTTTTACTAAAAGAAGCTTATCTGATGAAGTTTTTGAGATACACTAATCTAAGGGTATAACAATAAATCATTAGGAGTCGGTTCAATACTAGGTCTATTTTAGATAATAATAGTAGTATGTTCTCCCCTAGGGTCTATGAACTATCTAGTCGTAGGTTCTTTGCCCCAATAATGATACCAAGGCAAAGGCTTCATCATATGCAGTGGGCTTTAAATATAATCAGAAAGTGGTTGGTTACTCTCATAATATTCCTGCCACTATTGCACCATTAGATATATTGTGCCCGGCCAGTAATTATTGTAGCTCACAGGGTTCCCAGGTGGGTAACATCAATAATTACTTTTCTTCTTTAATATCATAACATGCATAGTATCTTCTAGCACTATGAAAGCTAGCTGCTAAGGATGAAGCTTTAAGGTCAGTTACCAGCTTGATTTCTCCATGTTCTATGACTCAAGTATGTAGTGTCTTCAGAAATAGGGTCTTTTGGTGGGGGATTTTTTTGAGACAGGGTCTTTTTATAGCCACAGTTGGCCTGGAACTCACTATGTTGCCAGGTTGGCTCTCACAGAGATCCTCCTCCTCCTGTCACCACACCTGGTTCCACTGATTTTTTTTTATTTTCATGACAGTATGTTTTTATTAACAGATTCCTTTTAAAATATAGTCTATATTTTATGTATATGAGTGTATTGCCTGCGTGTGTCTAAGTGCACCTATGTCATGTAATGCCCATGGAGGTCAGAAGAGGCATCACATTCCCTGGAACTGGAGTTGCAAATAGTTGTGAGTACTGTGGGTACTGGGAATCAAACCAACATCCTCTGTAAAAATAGCCCGTGCTCTTTACCTCTGAGCCATCTTTCCAGCCCTAATGACTGTGTTTTTTCATTTCAAGTTTTATTTCAGTTTGGCTTTTCTTAAGAAATTCTTTCCACAAAATTTTATAGCTTGAATTGTTTCTTATTTTATTAAATTGGTTGTTTATATTTTCTCGATCTTCATTCCAAAATTTATATACATCTTCTTTGAGTTCTTCAAATATACATGCATTTGCCATTTTAAAATCACTGTCTTTTTGCATCAACTACGTTGCTTTACTCAGGAAATATTAGTATGGATGTGCTAATTTCAGAAGATGTAATGTCTTGGTTATTCATGTTTGTACTTCTGCAATGAGAACTAGAAATCTGCAGTTAGGTCGTTAGTGGTGTATCTTGGTATGGATATCTGGTCTCAATGTTGTGGGTAGGTATTTGGATCTTTGTTTGTTGTTACTCAGCCTTGTCAGGTTGTGGACCTGCTGAATTTTACTTGGGGCCATTCTGTGTTGCTGTGAAAACAGGGTGTCAGATGTGGTCCCATCATAGTTATGAGACAATTTCTGACATCAGGAGCAAACCTTCTGTAGTGCTAGACGATTCTTGTTGCCAATCTTCAGAAGTCTGTGAAGAGCTCACTGGGTCCTTACATGTGCTCCTTGGGTGGCAGGAGCTGGGGTCACAGCATGAATGGGTAAACCTCTCGTTCACTAAGCAGGGTTCTGTATAAGGTATGGGTAGGTTGGAAGCCTGTATGGCAGTTCTTAACTGGTGTTAGGGTTTCAGAACACCACAAGGAATAGGGAGCAGGGGTTCCTGCCAGGTTGGTAGACAGACTCTAGGGGTGCCTAGCTGGGGTTGGAGTTGCAGGAGGCCATCTGGTCCTGGGAGATGAAGTTTGTGTAGTTCCTGGTGGCCAGAAATCAGGATCTGGGTGTCCCTAGCCCAGGTCAGTGCCATAGTGGGTCATAAATTTAAATTTATTAAAGACAAAA
>NW_008340781.1:262439-292938 GCF_000622305.1 Nannospalax galili
ATTTGAGAAACTTAGCACCATCAAGTAATGAGGAATATCAAATATTTTTCATAGGGGACTTTGAGATATCACACTTTGATGTGAAAATAAATTTGTTAGTTCTTTCCTTTGGATTAAACTTAAATGTGAGACCGGAATATATAATCAGAGCAGAAGAAACTATGTGGTCTATGGCTGTGATTTAGGATTGAAAGAAAAAATTCTTAATTGAAAATGGAGAGTTTAAAAGATAAAATGCAAGGGGATGGACTGGATGCTATCCTGCCTGGGGTTTGTATTTATGAGGGACCCAGCATCACAGTTACATAGTTACAAACCCAGGAGGTGCATTTATGTGAAAATGCCTGAAAAAAAAGAAAAAAGTCTAGGATTCTTGAATTACTAAGAAAACAGAAGAGAAGCAAGTTTTTAAACTGGTACCAAAGTTACAGTCTAGCTAGTTCCTAGAGCAGAAAGTCTGCATGGATAAAATCTAAAAATAAATTAAAATCAATGAAAATATAAAATGATGCTATTGGAAGTAAGGATGTTGGGGATATTAGAGCCCAACACACACACACACACACACACAACTAGATAGATGATAGATGACAGACGATAGATAAAAGAAGCACAAACAATTTGAGATGTCTCCACAAGGAAATTTACTTCTGCTGAACAGTATGCAGCAGTCTAACCAGAAAAAGGAAGCACATCAAGTGCACAGTCAGCTGGTCTTTATTTATAATGCAGGGGGAAATCCTTACCCTTGTTCTCATTGGATAAGCCCAAAGAAGTATCATCTAATTCACATTTCACTATAGATAGTGCAGAAGGGAGGGCAGAAGGTAGAGTCGATACTGGACTTTGAAAGTTCCAGCTGTTTTTCTTTGTGATTTTAACACCTAGCCATAGGTGTGACTTGCCAGTTTTACAATTCTGAAGCAGAGCTGACCTAGTATTACAGAAAAGGTATGTAGATTTCTAACAATATGATGTTTAAACTCACTGGCCAGATAAAGCATGAAGAGTATCTATATATCAGACAATGATAAAAATATTTAAAGTATGTGTAATATGAAAATAGAAGAAGATGCAGTATATATACCGGCACAAATAAGCACAATTATTTTGGAAAAACATCTAGTGCCACTAATGAAATGAACAAATGGCTATGGTACTGTTCCTCCCCACCCTCTCTGGCCATACAGCATTCCTAAGGGACACTCAGCAAAGCAATGACTGATGTTTGGAACTGTAGGCAACCCAAATGTTCCTCACTAGTACTGTATATGTCATAAGGAAACTATAAAATAATCCAACTAGATAGATGATAGATGACAGACGATAGATAAAAGAAGCACAAACAATTTGAGATGTCTCCACAAGGAAATTTACTTCTGCTGAACAGTATGCAGCAGTCTAACCAGAAAAAGGAAGCACATCAAGTGCACAGTCAGCTGGTCTTTATTTATAATGCAGGGGGAAATCCTTACCCTTGTTCTCATTGGATAAGCCCAAAGAAGTATCATCTAATTCACATTTCACTATAGATAGTGCAGAAGGGAGGGCAGAAGGTAGAGTCGATACTGGACTTTGAAAGTTCCAGCTGTTTTTCTTTGTGATTTTAACACCTAGCCATAGGTGTGACTTGCCAGTTTTACAATTCTGAAGCAGAGCTGACCTAGTATTACAGAAAAGGTATGTAGATTTCTAACAATATGATGTTTAAACTCACTGGCCAGATAAAGCATGAAGAGTATCTATATATCAGACAATGATAAAAATATTTAAAGTATGTGTAATATGAAAATAGAAGAAGATGCAGTATATATACCGGCACAAATAAGCACAATTATTTTGGAAAAACATCTAGTGCCACTAATGAAATGAACAAATGGCTATGGTACTGTTCCTCCCCACCCTCTCTGGCCATACAGCATTCCTAAGGGACACTCAGCAAAGCAATGACTGATGTTTGGAACTGTAGGCAACCCAAATGTTCCTCACTAGTACTGTATATGTCATAAGGAAACTATAAAATAATCTTTGACAGTGGATCAGATTAGCACTGTCAAAAAACACTGTTGTATGCAAAAAAAATCTTAAAAAGTGAAATTATATGAATACCAAACACAAAGACTCAGAAAGCACATAATACACACACACACACACGTGCGTGCGTGTGTGTGTGTGTGTGACTATATATTTAAGGACTTTGTCAAAAGATAACAGTGGATACTTATGGGATGTAGAGACTGGTAATTAAAGAGAAAGAAACTTAAATACATTGACAGAAGAATATTAGAATTGAATATAATTGGGGGCTGGAGAGATGGCTCAGTGGTTGAGAACTGTATGCTCAGAGGACTCGGGTTCGATTCTCAGCACCCTCATGGCAGCTAACAATCATCAGTAACTCCAGGTCCTGGGAATTGCAAGCCCTCTTCTCACTTCCATGGGCATTGCACAACACGGGTACACCTACCTATGTGCAGGCAATACACGGATACACATTTTAAAAAAAAGAATTGGAAACATTAAAAATTAAATGGCTCTAAGTAAGAAAACATTGGGGAAGTGCTCACCTGTATAGCATTCTAAGCAAACAGCCATACAGGGTATGCAGACAACCCTGCAAAGTATCATCGTTTTCTTCCTAGCTACTGTGAGTATTCATTACATTATTCGCTTTGGCTTTCTTTCACCATTAATACAGAACAGGTATTTTCTTTTTTGTTTGTTTTTGTTTTGTTTAGCTCTGTTTTGTTTGAAGCACAGTCTTGCTATACAGCCTAGATTGGCCTGGAACGCAGAGATGATCCTGCTTAGTCACTTCAATGCTGAGAACTTAGGCCTGCACTATACCACCCAGATATCATAAAAGTTCCTTGCTTGTCTCTGGCTTGATTTGATTTTGTATACATTGTTTACTTATGAACAGCATTCTTTGTTCACACAACATTTTTCATGATTAGGTTTGGCATTATGATATTTTTTTCAGCATCCATAAACTTCTCAGGAGTTTCAGGCACTTAAAACAACTTCAGAAACTTCTTTTAGCTCTATAAAGTAAAAATACTCAGTAATTAACTTTGTTTTCCAACAAGAGCTTTGGGCCTATACCTATATTCACACAAAAAAATGGAATTCTATTTAATCTCCTAGTGGTATTTTTATCAAAATGGTCTTGACAGCATATATTGAGTCATGTGGCTTTTTTTCTAAATTTCTATTATTATAGAATAATTATTAAAATGCTATAATTTTATTTATATCTATATTTGAAATTCTTCTGCCTTTTTTTTTCCTTTTCATATCACTCTTTTGGGCTTGCAGGAAGACTATGTCCCAATGTTATTGGTTTAATAATAGTAAAACATGAAGACAGGACACATAAGAAATGCCACTGTATGTGAAACAGAATGTGATGTGATTTTAGATCTGCAAATTGCTGGTGGTGAGCAGAGTGCGAATAAATATCAAATGTCTCCTCTTTAGTACTAAATGTAAAATGTTCCAAAACGTCTTATCCAACTCTAGATGTTAGCTTAAATGTAAATGCACATATTGAATACAGCAGTGCAATAGCAAACAGAATCCATAACAGGACCAGTAATGTGAAGAGATATGCTGTTTTACTGTATTTTTAATGCCAAGAAATAGCAAATGCAGTTGATCTTTAAAAACTCATAATGTAGGGTACTTAGGATGCTATAGAAGAGAGTTGCACTATCCACAGTCTGATGTGGGTTTAAATTTTCATATTGTAACCCAGTAGAGTAAGAAACTTACTGAGACAAACTTTCTGAGTCAGTATCAAGTACACTAATTCCAAACAGTTAATGCACCTGCTGGGTAGCACACTTCCAGGTCTCACAATCAGTATACTTGCTAGGACATCCATGTTAAGATGGGTGTACTTTCTTGATTTGGAAAAAATACTGATTAGGATCACAGAGCAAGTTCTTTTATTCACCATGTTATTTAATATAATAGTAGTGGCTGTGTCTTACTGTCAAAGATATTTGAAAGTTTGTAGGCTCACTGAAGATTCTTTTCCAAAATATCATCTAGAAATCTCAATTTTACAAACAAATTATCCCTTAGAGAAGAAGCAGAGTAATGAGAATTTCAATTAAAGTCTCTATTACTGCTCTACTTATGGTCATTATTTTTTCAAAAAACTATCTATTCAATAAAATGTTCTACCAGAAAATACCCCAAAATATCCCTGTATATACTTTACTTTTACATTTATGGTATACATCCAAACAACAACATAGTTTTTGACATTATCAAAAATAATGTGTCAATCCATGCTATGCAACATTTTTATTACTTATTATTTGTTCTGTGATTTCATGCACATATAAAGCATTGCTATTACTCTGTCTCTGACAGCCTTTTTAACTTTCCTCTTATCCCTATAATGCCAATCCCCCCAAAATCTCTTTCTCAGATTCATAAAACTTTTAGTTTTATTATATGAACATTTAGTTTAACTAGGGATATCTGTGTAGCCATTGCTTTGGAACTATCCACTGCATTCTGGTGTGGTCATTAGGGAAGAAACAACCAATGGTGGTGACTGCCCCTCACCTTAAATATATCATTTGCAAATCATTCAGCAGTGAGGGGTAGGGCCTACCAAGTCTCTCCTCCAGCCATGCCTGCCGACAGGCCCATTCTTGTGGGGACCCAGAGCAGGCATCTGCAGCTGTCGTCACCTCATGGTTGCAATGGCTGTGTCATGATGGAAGATTGCATTTCATAGCCCTTTTCCATATCATCCATCTTTTACCTCCCTCCAACACCCTCTTCTGCAATGTCCTCTAAGTCTTAGATGGGGTGGGAGAAATCTCTTGGTTAGGCCTATGCACTCACTGGTCAATTATTCTCAATGCCTTGTGCATCCACAAGCCTCTGCCCTCATCACCATTCATTGGAAACAGATGCTTCTCTGATTGTGGGCGAGAGATGTATTGGCCTATGGGAATATCATTCTTTAAGGCTTAGAATACTGTGGTTTTGTTTTAAACTGGGTTTTATCTAAGAATGTCTACAACAAAATATAGATAAATTATTAGGAACAGAGATGTTAGTTCATATTTATACTGATACTTGTATATTAATTTTCTGGAAAGATGAAAAGGTTGATAGTGAATAACTTTGAAATTTAAAATGAGTTCAAGGAATGGAAGAGACATATTCGCTTCCCATTCGGCTCCATTTTGTGCTGTTTGATATGCTAGGCCAATGAAACAAATACAGATCTCTTTGTCTATGCTGAAATGTCATAGGTAGGAACAGGCAGGCCTGTAGAGGCAAATGTAATTCTTAACAATGCCTTAAATAGCTGATATTCTGGGTTAATGTTAAAACTGGGCACACAATCATTATTCGATAAGCATATATATATATATATTTGAGAAATTTGGTGGAGGTTACAAAGGGGGGACAGATATGGAAGGGGATCTAAAATTATATTGTATGAAAATCACAAAAGAAAATAAAAAAAAAAAAGAGATTGGAGGCTGGGGTATTTTTGTAGGTATGTGTGGTTCTTGAGCATGAACTTTGTAGAAGATAAAGCCATTTAACAGTGTCTAAAGGTTGGACATGCCTGGGACTCTAGAGAATAGTTCAACATCGGAAGAATTCTAGTTGAATCAGGGTTATTGAAACCATCATCTAACCCTGAGCACTTGTGATTTTATGGGAGATGATATTCTCTTTTTAGGACTAGTTGTATAAGTCCTCCTGATAGTACCAGACAATTTGCTTCACAAATTTTATTTATTCCTGTTTACAATCTCACATCAAGTTTCTTAGTCTTATGATGAATTCTCAATAAATGCTAAATGTCTGGGAAATCCTTTTATTTAAGAAGATGTAGAAAACAATTCTTTTACTGAAGTTCACAGCAGAAAAGCTTTTGTAAATGTTCAGCCTTGGTTTGCCTGGGCATAAACAATTGTCAATAGTGTGTATGATTTTAAAGGATATTCTGCTTATAAAAACCATTATTCCATTTCCCAAACAGGTGTCACCCTTGAAAATTCAATTTAATAATACCTGTTTAAGAAATATGAAAATTGAGCTGAGAATATATCACACAGTTTTGCATATAGGAAGCCCTAGGTTTAATTCCAGGCGCCACAAAAAAATAAGCTCTGAAAATCAATTTCATGTAATGAAGGTCTCAATAAGCCATTAGAGCAGTTTTGATATCTACAATGAAAACATTTGCATCTATCTAAATTTCAGATTGTTTTGTCTATAAATTGATATTTTTTTTAATCAAGATGGGTAAAATACTATTAGTATGTGTTTTTGATCCTTCTAAAAATTAGTATGAATCATAGAGTCAATCATAAGTTTGAAATGAATGCAGAAACAGTTATAGCACTCATTATAATGCTCTTTATTAAGAAATAACAAAATATCATGGAGCTGGAGAGATGACTCAGAGGTTAAAAGCCATAGCTGCTCTTGTAGAGGACCCAGGTTTGGTTCCTAGCACCTACACGGCAGCTAACAACCATCCATAACTCCAGTTTCAGGGGATCTGATGCCTTCTTCTGGTGCCTGCTGGCATTGCATGACCTGTGTGCACTTATATACATGTAGGCAATACACTCATACACATAAAATTTTTAAAAATAAAATATTAGAAAAATAACAAAATTTCTAAGCAAATAAGATTTTTTGGTTGAGTTCAAGTTATTGATAATTTTTTACCTTCTTGCTCCCAATACTCAGTGTCATGCTACCTAAGAGCTGTGAGCAATGCCTATGCATCAACCTGAATGTTATCCTACGCTAAAATAGCTGTGTTCACCAGGCACACACAAGTTCTCAAGGGAGAGAGAATATGTAGACAGTTTTTTACCAGAATAGCATGTGAAGTCTCTAGTCAAACTCCAAATAGCATTAGCATTTCTGTCTGATGCCTGGGCACCAATCTTACTATATGCTTTGTTATAGCATTCTAGTCTGTTCAGTTCCCACTGAACCCATTAAATCCTACTTACATTTCAAGATTTTTCTGACTACTTAGTCCAAGTTTCCTAAATTCCATCAATTCTATTACAGAAGCTTCTGAACTCCAAGATGAGAATTAGCCACAATAGCTCCACTTCCCAGTTCTTCTCATGTTTTTCAGCTAATATTTCATCAATGTGGCAATTGCCTGAGAAAGCTAGAGAGAGAGAAAAAAATTTGGTTCACATATTCAGAGTCTACAGTTCGCTGATCCGTTGCTTTGGGGTCTGTGGTTAGGCAGAACTTCATGTTGGGAAGGTAAGGCAGAGAAGAACCTGTGCAAGACCTGACAGCAGGGAAAGAGACAGCTATAGGAAGGAGCCAGGGACATGTCATAGCCTTCAATGAAATGTTGTAAGTGAGCTGGGTCCTCAATGCTGTGATGAGGTCGGACTCCTCATAATTCTATCACCTTTCCAAGCACTACCAAGTGGGGACCAAGCCTCCAACACATGATCCTGTTGGGACATTTTATATCCAGACTACAACACATCCAAAATAAAAAATATTTTTGCTCAACCTATATATCATGCCACTTGTAAATATTATTGATAAAATATTTGTGTTTTACTATATGGTGATATACATCATTTACCTACAAATAAACAATGGGTGAAATAGGCATTTTCCTTTCCATCTCTTCTCCTGTTCTTGGTGAGGAATACCTTTACCTCAAGAAACTGGGAAAGTGCCAGAGGGAAAGAGGTTATAAAGATGACTAAGACTGATTGAAATGTTCTGTATGCAATACACAAAAATTCAATAAAAAGTATTTTAAAGAAACTAATTGAAATATCTATATACAAGATCTGGCTTTAGATTGGTTTTCATTGATCTAATTCTACAAAATTTAACAATAATTTTCTCTTTATTACTGATGTATACTTTATGGGCCACTTAACAGCATCTCACTTTCTATTATTGCTACAGAGAACTCAAACTCTCTGTGTAATTATTCAAAGCAAGTCCTAATCTGATACCTTAAGAAACTCCATGTGCTGCTCCACATCACTCTTAAAGAGATTATGCTTGTGCCAGACCCCTAGGAGGGTAAATCTTTACTTCCTTAACTCTAGTCACTGTCCACTGAATTGTCTTCTCAACTAAGACTTCAGTTGCAGGCTTCTGTGCTCATCTCTCCTTATTCCAATTTTAGCAAAAATATTACTGAGTCAGTTTAGTCAAAATGACCCATCCGCAACTTACAATATAATCATTTCTCCTTTTAAGTATCTTGCAATTTTGGACTATCTCAGCAATACTCATGCCAGTTTAGTCATGATTCTGCTTACCTCTAATGCCTATCTCTACTTGACTTTCTGTTCAAGCATTATTTTGAAAAGAAGGGGGGATAGTTAATAGCCTTGTCTGGTTCCTAGTTTTAATGGGAATTCTCCCAGTTTTTCTCCGTTTAGAATGATATTGATTGTGGATTTTTGTATATACCATTATTTATGGTGAAGTAAGTTTGTTCCCTCCTGTCCAGTTCCCTCTAGGTCTTTTTTTAAAAAAATGCATGCTGGATTTTGTCAAGACCTTTTCTACATCTATTGAGAAGATCATGCGACTTTTATCTTTAAGTCCGTTCATATGATTTATTGACTAATATATATTGAATTTTTCCTGCACCACTGGAATAAAACCAACTTGATCATGGTAGATGGTCTTTTTGATGTTCATCTGTAAGTGATACATTAGGTATATCAGTTTATATTTTTCTCCTTTCTGTTGTGTATTTGGTTTGGTATTAGAGTGATACTTGATTCATAAAAGGAGTTTTGGAGTTCTCACTCTATTTCTATCATTTTGAATAAATTAAGTAATATTGGTTGTAGATCTTTGAATGTTTCATAAAATTCTGCTGTGAATCCATCTGGGCCTCGGATTTTCCTTTTCAGTTGGGAGGCTTTTATTACTATTTTGATTTTATTCTTTGTTATGGGTCTCTGTAAATTGGTGATTTCTTACTGATTTAATTTTTGTGAATCCAATGAATTTAGAAATTAAATCATTTTCGTTAGGTTTTCAAATTTAATAGAGTATAGGTTTTTTAATTATTCCCTTATAATATTTTGGATCTTTTTGGTGTCTGTTGTGATATTTTCCCTTTTGTCTCTGATTTTGTTGATTTAGATTTGCTTTTTCTTTATTTTGGTTAACTGGGGGAAAAGTTTATCTTATTTGTTTTTTCAAAGAACCAGCTCTTAGATTCATTGATTCTTTGCATTGTTTTCTTTGTTTCTGTTTCATTAACTTCTGCTTTGATTTTTGTTATTCATTCTCATCTGCTGGATTTGGGTTTGGTTTCTTCTTGCTTTTCCAGAGTCTTGAGTTGCATAATTATGTAATTTATTTTTGCCCATACTGATTTTTTAATTCAGGCACACAGAGCTATAAACCTTCTCTCTTAGGACTACTTTCAAAGTGTCCCAGCAGTTTTGTGGTGTTGTATTATCATTTTCATTTAGTTCCAGGAGCACATTTATTTCAATATTTATTTTTTATTTTTTATTATTTATTCTTTGACCCATTCATCTTTCAGGAGCATGTTGTTTAATCTCCATGAGTTCATGTAGTTACTAGAACTTCTTTTTCTGTTGACTTTAAGCTTTATTGCATTGTAGTCTCATAGACTGCATGGAATTTTTTCAATTTTTTTAGTATTTGTGGAAGTTTATTTTGTGACCCAGTATATGGTCAATTTTATAGAAACTTGCACAAATTGCTGAATAGAAAGTGTATTCTTTGGTGCTTAATGGAATATTCAGTGGACTTCTGTTAGGTCCATTTGATGTATGATATTTAATTCAGATTTTTCTCTGTTTATTCTTTGTCTAGATAACCTTTCTGTTGGAAAAATTGGAGTGTTGAAGTCACCTACTGTTACTGAGTTGGGGTAAATCTGTGTCTTGTAGTCTAGTAGTACTTTTTTTTCTATGAAACTAGCTGCACCAGAGTTTTGTGCACATATATTCATGATTTTCACATCTTATTGGTTAATTGTTCCTGTGATCAGAACATAGTGACCTTTTTTTATCACTTCTCATTAACTTTAACTTGAAGCCTATTTTATCAGATCTTAGAATAGCAACTCCTGCTTGTTTCTCAATGAGATTTGCTTGGAATATTTTTTCCTACCCTTTCACCCTAAGGTGGTGCCTATAATTGGAGGGGAGAAGAGTTTCTTTAGACAACAAATTGATTGATTTCTTTCTTTTTCTTAAAGCATTCAACTAGCCTGTGTCTTTTTATTTATTTTATTTATTATTTTTATTTTATGTGCTTGAGTGTATTGCCTGCATGTATGTGAGTGCACCCGTGTCATACAATGCTGCAGAGGTCAGAAGAGGGCTTTGGATTCCCCTGGAACTGGAGTTAAGTTTCATAGCCACCATGTGGGTGCTGGGAATTGAACCAGGACCCCTCTGCAAGAGCAGTCACTGCTCTTAACCGCTGAGCCATCTCTCCAGCCCCATCAACTAGCCCGGGTCTTTTGACTGGGGAGTTGAGGCCACTGATATTTAGTGTTATTATATAAGAAGAGGTTTTTAGTTATTGTCATTTTATTTTTTGTGTTCTTAGTCTTTTCGTGTATTTCCATACTTTATAACTTCATTTGCTTTCTTTTTGTAACTATGGTCATTTCTTTCTTCAGTATTTTGTAGTTCTTAGAATATTATCTGTAGTACTGATTTGGTGGACATGAATTCTTTCAGCCTACTTTTATCATGGAAAAAAATTTCTTTCCCCTTCAACTATGATAGTTTTGCTGGACTAAGTATTCTAGGCTGGAATCTATAATCTTTTAGAACTTGGAAGTACTTTGCTCCCAGATCTTCTGGCTTTTATACTTTGCCTGGCAATGTCAGCTGTAATTCTGATGGGCTTTTCTTTATGCATAACTTGTTTTTCTCTTGCAGCT
Organism: Nannospalax galili; assembly: GCF_000622305.1. NCBI lineage: Eukaryota > Metazoa > Chordata > Mammalia > Rodentia > Spalacidae > Nannospalax > Nannospalax galili. Next base: position 273,388 of record NW_008340781.1, read on the forward strand.
TTCAGTACCCTTTCTTTGTTCTAAACATTTAGAGTTTTTACTATGATATGCCATGGGAAGTTTCAGTTCTGTTCCTGTTTAATTGGTGTTCTGCTGTAAGTTGAATTTACTGCTGGGAGGTGAGTATTCTTGGCTTCTAGGCTCCCAAAGTGTCCCCCTCCTCCCAGCATCCTTAGGACAAATTGATAACAATATTCCTCCAAACTATAGTTTAGGGAATAAAAATATTCATTGGGCTTACTAACAGAGCATATGATGGCAATGAGGGGCTACTTACAAAGGTAAGGGCACCCTTGGGCTGTTTATTTTCTACATTTCTGCTGTAGCTTCCAGACCTGTTGCCACCTGTCCAAGATGGTAAAGCCCCCTTTCTTCTCTCTGGCTTCCACTATCCCTGTTCTTAGGCCCTCCCCCTCATGTAGTTAAGGCTCACTGATTGGGTGGGAGGAGTGACTGTCTCCCTTTGTCCACTCCCCCTTACGAAGAGTCTTAGTTTGAAGTAAACAGGGGAGAAGCTTGAAAAGGAGGCATCTATCTATTGCTGGTCATGTGGAAGACAAGCTTATGCAACATCTGTGCTCTTCTTTTATCTGTATGGGTATGTGTTTCCTTAATTTAGGGAAGTTTTCTTCTATATGCCATTGACCTGAGAGTCTTCTTTTTCTTCTGTGTCTATGATACTTAGACCTTGTCTTTACATGGTATGCTCCATTTCCTGCATACTCCATTCCTCTGTTTTTTTTGTTTGTTTTTGTTTTCATATTCTTTGCTTGAGCACTTCAATTCTTTAACTTTATCATCCAGTCTTGATATTCTGTTTTCCATTTTGTTCTTTCTGCATGTGAGGCTTTCTCCTGTCATTTCATATTGACTTACTGAGTTTTTCAATTCTATTTTCATTTTGACATGAGTTTTCTTCAATATTTTTATCTCTTTTATGAATTCACTTTTCAAGTACTGAATTGGCTTTGTCATTGCATTCAACCATATATTCATATTTTCTTGAGCTTCACTCAAGTGTTTATTCTTATTCTCTTTGAGTTCTTTGAACAGTTTGTATATTCTTTAAAGTCATTTAATTCTTTGATCCTGTGTATGATTGTTATTTAAATTCTGAGCCGTGAGTTTCCTCTCAGTGGTTTTCATTACAGTACACTTCTGTATGAGTGGATTTTGATGGAGACATATTCTCTTGGTTTTTCATATTATTTGTATAATTACATTGTGGTTGGTTGATTATGTGTCTGATATGAAATCATAGTTTGCCTTTGTTTAGTTGGAAGTTTGGTTCTGTTTATATTGTTGATGCAGTTTGGTTACTTTCTGTCAGATATGAAAAGCTAGTTGGTCTGTACTTACTTCAGGTTCTTACTTTTGATTTTTTATTGGAACAGAATGATTTTTTATTCTTGGAACTGTTCTTAGTTAGCTAGTCAAGAGTGCTCCAGCAGAGTGAAAGGGCCTAGGTTCAAATTAAGACTATGAGGATACAGTGGGCAGTTTGTAGCAGTCTAGTTCAGAGCTTTCCTGTGGAAGGAGCAGAAGTGGGCATAGGCCTAAGGTGGGGATAAGAACAGTAAGGGGAGGGTCTAACCAGCTAAGCAGAATAAATATGAGCACTTGAGTAGTAAGAGTGGAACTTGTCCCAGGAAGGAGTATCAAGACTCACTGGGCAGAATTTGGCTGAAGACATTATACTTATCAAGTTAGTTGAAGGCCTCATGTGGGTGGAACAGCAAGGGGCCTAGCCCCAAGAACAGGATGGGGACAGTGTGGAGAAGGTCTAACTAGCTGAGCAGAGGTGATGTAAGACCTGGAGCAGCAAGACTATTGAATATTGTTATTTAAATAGATGCTTGGGGTAATTAAAAGATTTAAGTTAAAAACCCTCTACTTTTGTGGTATTTGCTTTCATATTAAGTTAAAGTTATCATGTTGTATCTTTAAATTCTATTAACCAACTTAATTATCCAAACTCTCCTAAGATTTATTTCTTTGTATTTCACGTTCTCTGTTCCTTTACATTTTGTCAAATTTATGATAAAGTGCCTTAGTTTTCTATAAAACATTATCAGACCATGCTATTCAATATTTCCATAAAGTTTAAGGGGTGAAATGAATTTTTCCAACTTTTCTCTTACTTTTTCATGTTGCATTATTATCTGAAAGACAGGCCAGATGAACTAAATCTTAAGTATTTTTGGAATAGCAATCATAAAAGTGTTTACATAGAGAATCCATTCCTTCACCAACAGGAATTACAAACTAACAAAAATATGTGTCTTAAGAGCAGAAATGATAAACAAGAAGAAATTCACGTAGGAGGAAACAAACATGACCGACAAAACCATGGTTTCAACCTTTACTTCTAACTTTTTGAATACTTATTATTTTTATTTTATATGTAAGACTATATTGCCTCCATGTATGTAAGTGAACCCATGTTGTGCAATGCATGTGGCGGCCTAAAGATAGCATTGGATTATCGGTATTGTGGACAGTTGTTAGCTGTCATGTGGGTTCTGGGAATTTAACCCAGGTCCTCTGCAAGAACAGATAATACTTTTATCCACTATAGCCATGTCTCTATCCCCCCTAACTTTGACCACAAACAAGGAAGTGCTATTTTCTAAGCCTAAATTTCTTTGGCTGCAATTTTGCATAACTGATGCAAGAACCATTGTGTGAGGTTTATATAGATGAGAAACCTGGAAAGGGCGTCAGGTCTTTCTTCTTTAACCACATGCTTCCAAAATCCTTCACAATTTGAATTTATTTCTTTACTTTAAACAGTTGTATGATGATGAAACTGTATCAACAACTACAAAGGTTCAGGATAGTTACAGTTCACCTTTGTTTAAACATAATCACACGAACAATTTTAGAAATAATCTTAGTCTACGTGAATCACTACAGAAGAAACTACAGATGCAGTTAGGACTCTTTTATGAGGCATCTACCAATAAGAAAATTTGCCACCTGAAAAAAATCTTGCAAAATGAATATGAATTCTTGGCCTCTTAAAATTCTTTCAGATGAAATGTAGCCTGTAGTTAACTCATTTATAACCTTTTAAATATAAGCATTAACATACATTCAGAAACAGTATAGAAACACTGTCTGGGACACACAGACAAAAATATACTTACATACTGGGAGAGGCAGAGACTGGTGAATCTCTGTGAGATTGAGTGCCTACTCCACATAGTGAATTCCAGGTAGGCTGGGACTAGGGAGACCCTGTCAAAAAATAAAATAAAATAAAAAATAAAAATATACATACACATACTCATGCATATTCAATCTTATATTTCAAAATATCAGTGTTTTATATATAATTATATTTAACTACATTATATAAATAGACAGGATATCTCTTCTAATAGACAAATGAGTGTGGTTAAAAGGAGAAACAATGGAATTATAGCAAAAGTGTTCTGTCAGTGTTTTTTAACAATGCCAGATGAATTGAAACACTACCTCCTGGGGAGAGGAGGGAGGCCCATAAGACTCAGAAGTAAACAAATTTGTAAGTCTCAGGAAGTTCCCTCCTCAAGATGATACAGGAAGTAACTACTGCTGTGAAGAGGAGACTGCCCAAATGGACAAGCTGCCTACAACTTGGGCACAGAACTCCAGAAAAGTAGCTTTCATGAGTCATCACCCAAGCTAGAGTGGGTTTTCTGGTGAAGCAGAAAGCATCCATCACCCATACTCCTGAAGGTAACCCCAATAATCTCATCCATATTTAATATAGATTTTGGTGGAACTGTTGGTTAGATTTGGCATTGGTACTTCGAGATAAATAGATGACTATTCATATCTCCCCACGAAAAGCTAATATAATACACCTGTTGCCCATGCATGGCTCATGACACAATAAAAAATGAGAATTTTGTTTATGTCTTACCAGGAAAGTCACATGGCACAGAGAATATGTATGTTTAATATATTTGTATTTATGTGATATGCTCATTTTTATACCACATAGTTTAAACCTATTCTATTGTTACTTCACTATAACTATAAAATTTTCTACATACAAAAACATATTCTTTTTACAAAGTTCTTAAAACTCACCCACCCACGGCTCAGGGACCATTGAAGAAGACGGTACAAGCCAGGGTTGGTGCCTGAGCATGGGGAAACAGAGACTTTCAGACCACTGGGAACATGGTCATATGAACTTGCAACAACGGTGACAGCAAGCACAAGACCTGTGCTGACTCACGCAGACAAAAACCAAGTATAGAACAAGGGAAACAGACAGGAGGCCTCAACCCTAGCTGAAGAACTACAGTCAACTGATTACTGCTGAGTGAGGGAGAGCAGATCCATCTTTAAGGGAGTGACTCTAGATAGGCTGAGTAGACTCAGTAGATGAACTTGCACTGAAGGACATCTGGGTACAAATGTTTGACTGGAAAGGACTTAACATAAATGACAGAAAGCATTAAATTCAGTGGGAGAAGAGTTATGGGAGAGCACAGATGGGGGAGTGGGTCGAAATTTGATTAGGGCCTATTATATGAAATGCACAAAAACTCAATAAAAATATTAAGAAAAATAAAGATGAAAACAAACAAAACCCCTAAGAAGTATATTTTAGCTGTACCATTATTTCTTTGTTGATAATAACTATTGCTCTTACACTTCATTTTGCATAGTTTTTGTTTAACAACGATATGGAACTTTATTTGATTTAAGCAATTTATTAACTCTTCCACAATCATTAAGTCAAATTTAACTTCATCTAAAATGAAATGAACAAACATGCTTCTTTATTTATAAATTTTGGGTGCAATTAGCAGAGCTCATTTAATAATTTACAAGGTAGTTTCTGCTCAGTTTCGCTCAGTACGTGAGAGATTGTTGATGGAGATAAACATAGAAGGAAAATTATATAATTAAATTTCCTTACAAATGTCATTGGTAGCAAAAGACAAGATTGATGATACAGAGAATTAATCAAAATCACTTTACACACATTTCCCACATGTAAGAAGGTTACCAGGAAGTTAGAATTGTAAACTTCTGGGGTTTTTTATTCTGTAGTTGAAGAGTCACTAAGAATCAGAATGTGGATTGGTGCACTTCCAGTTCAAAAAAAACTGAGTTTGTACAGCTCTCATTTGGAAGAAATATAAAGAGAGACAATACACAAGAACACTTATACACAATGGTTCTGCGTACTACTGACTACTTACTGTACATATAATTTTACTTTTGTACTTTACAGTTTTAAAACATAAGAATTTTGCTAAGAATGACAAAAAACAAATTAAAATTATTGTAAAGCAAGACTACTTTTCGTCAAACCTACTGAATTTCATATTTTTATATAATTTCTTCGGTATCAAAGGTAGGCAATTGCTTTCTAATATGACATAATTAGACTTTTTACAATCTAATTTGATACTTGACAAATTGTGCCAAATGTCTATTGTTTTGACTCATGTAAAAATAAGTACTTGTGGACTATTTTGAAGTTATACCTTTATCATAAGGTAACTTCTTATAACTATGTTTCAGTGTTTTATGACTTATTGTCTTCTGTAGCAATAAAAGGGTTCTAGAAATACTTTTTATTATTTTAACATAATAGTTCATTTTTTAATAGTACATTCTCCACCACTGCTGTTTTATTTCCAATTATTAATCTGTATTTCCCTTTAAAATTATATTGTTGTATCAATGAAATGGCAATTTTAGAACAGACATATTACATTTCAAAAAGTATTCTCGATACTGTCCCTGGAATATACTTATAATTTACTGTCTAGCTTATGTAATGGCATACCTATAATAAACACCGTATTTCTCCAATCCAGAGCAGGTATGACTCTTCACTTAATCTCAGACCTTTTAATTCTCTCAGTAGCATTCTAAACTTTTGTTTTTTAAATGGTTTCTGTGCATTTATGGCAATATTAGTTATAAGTGCTAATGCTCTAAAAATATCAGTTTCTACACACAATTTTGTGTCTAATATTTCGTACATGGCACTGTTCTTAATCTCATATGAAATTTAGAAATTAGATAATATTTCAAACTTAGTCTTTAATTTTACTCATTGCCAGATTATTCTTTGGGGTTTTATAGGATTGTGTTCATATTAACTACAAACAATATTGAATTCATAATATTTTTCTTTATTATTTTTGATTATTTTTCATAAACAGGACTGGCACCAGTTTTAAATGATTTTAAAAATGTTACCGTTTAGGAGCACATGATATTTCCAATAATGAAAATCCATACAGAGTCTCACTTTCAAGCAAGGATAGTTGTTAGTTTGAGATAAATATTTGAGAAAAGAATAGTATATATAAAATTTTTCATTAAAACCCAGTGTGGAATTTTCACAGTGTTTTTAGCAAATATCGTATTTGTGTTCCTATTCAGTTTCAAATTTTAGCGGTAGTTACATTATTGTAACCTAAATGCAGTTGAGGTTATCTTTCCCCTTATGGTAAATGAATAATCTAAAGTCTTCATGCTCCATTTTCTGCGATGGCCAATGGATTCCTTGACATTTCTATGACATCTCAGGTACTGTAGTTACACCTAGTACACTTTTTGTACCAATTTCCAACTTTTGAAGAGTTTTTATCTATTCTCTTTACACCTCACTCTTTGCTAATGCATTTTTATATCTCATTATAAAATGATTCAAACACAACATCTCTTTCATTGTTTCATAAACTAATTCATTTATTAACTTCCTTTTTTGTTGTAAGATTGCATTTTCAGACTTCTGATTTTGAATGGATGTTTTGAGTATTCTATAGTTGTACAAGCACTGAAAAATAAGTTGCATTGAGCTTTACCTTAGTCAAGAGGCTTATCTCTCCTTACGTGTCAAAAATGACTGGTCTGAGGTGGAGCTGGAGGTGATTTCTGACTGACTTGGATCATTTCAGAGTATGTTTTAATTTGAGTTCAATATTGTTCTGCCTCTGCACTCCTCTTGAGATTACCTTACAGCCCTGCTAGTTTTTTGCATTTCATAATTTTCATAATGTGTTAGAACAATTAACTCCTGATTATTCATGTCTTCAAATTTCATGTCTTCAAGAAAGACTTCCTTGGCCACGATTTGGAAAGTTTTATAAGGTCTTCATCAACCTAGTGATTTACTACAGTGCTATCATTTATTGTTTTCATAGTGATCTGTTGTTATTTGAGTTAACTCACTATATAAATAGTGGCTTTATTATCAAATCTGTACATCCTCACTTAAAGCTAAAATCTAAAGTTTATGTCTGTTTATAAGTTATTCTGTATAGTATTCTCGATTCCAGGAATATTAGACGCTTCCAGAAAATAAGAATTTTCTGGAACCTGTATAATTCAGAGCTCCTTTAACTCATATAAAGAAAGAAAGATTAAGAAACACAAAAAGGGCAATAAAAGCAGTGTGTTTTCTGTAATCTGTTTATATCTAATAATAACTCCATAACAAATGTTTAACACTATAGTATAACTTCTTATAATTTTATTAGGGCTACTTATAAATAGAAATGTTGATCCAGTGAGATGGCTCAGTAGGTAAAGGCACTTTCTGACAAGCCTAATGGCCTGACTCTGATCCCTTTGATTCACAGAGTGGCAGGAGATAACTGACACTTAATAATTGCCCTGTGAGACACACACACACACACACACACACACACACGCTTCCTGAATATAATGTTGAAAAGTTTAAGTAAATAAATTCTGGAGCTAGATTCCCTCAATCAAACTTTTCTTTTCATAGAGTCTTGGGAAAGCTAAATAACTTATCTGTGCCTCATAGTCTACATCTGCCAAAACAAAACACAACATTACCTACCTCATTATTTATAAAACGATTGGAATAGTCACTGAAATAAATATTATATATGCACTTAGCAAAAATGTCTAAGGACTATACAGCCTCTTCCCGATTCCTTTCTTATTTAAATTAAACTTGACCAAACAATTAATTAAATAATCTATATTTTTATTTTATTTTTGAGAATTTTATGCAAGAGTATTACATTTAAATTATTTTCAGCCCTCTAAGCCCTCTTCAGTCCTCCTGTGTTCTGCCCACTCCTAATAATTTCTTGTCCTCTTCCTTTATGATTATTATTATTACATATACATTCATATATTTGATACACTGAGTCCACTTAATGGTGTTCATGTATACCTGTGTTTAGGCCTACCTACTTGGGGTTAGATAACTTCTCAAGGAACTAGTCCCCGGAGAAAACTGATTCTCCCTCTTCAGCATCCGTTGATTGCTTGTAGTTCTTCATCTTGAGACAGGACACCTTGAAACTTCCCCTATCCACCTTGGTATGTCAACTGGTTTTGTCTTATGCAGATCTTAGACTAACATATTGTGGAGATTTCATTGGTGTAGTGTCCTATCATATCTAGAATGTTTAACTAGCAGCAGGTGTGCCTCTGACTCTTACACTCTTTCCAACCCCTCTTCTGCAATGTTCCCAGAGCCTTAGTTGTAGAGGTTTCATTGTGGATATGTAGCTTAATGCTGGGCATCTCATGGTCATTTATTCTCTGTGTTTGAGCAGTAGTAGCACTTTGTAATAGTTTCCGTCCTGTGAAAAATCAGCTTTTTGGTGAATGGTGAGAGGTAAACTTCTCTGTAAACATAACAATATATACTTAAGAATAGTCACGTATATAGTAAGATATTATGTTGATCTACGGGAGTGACAGAACTTGGTTCTTCTCTAGGGTCTATAACCATAGTTGACTTTGCTTGTAGTACTACACATGAATTTCTTATCATTGAGCAGGCCTTAAGTCTAGTTAGACAATTGTTGACTACCCTCCCTGCACCAAAAGAAGAATGTCAGGTCAATGGCACTGACCAGATCTTCAATGGAATTATACAAGAAAATTTCTCCAAATTAAGGAAACACATACTCATACAGACACAATAAACCTACAGCACACCAAATAGGAACGGAAAAGCAACTCCCCATGGCATATCATAATAAATAATCTGGTTTTTCGAATCGTCTCATGTAGCGGCAAACATGAGCTTTAAACTCAATATGTAGTTGAGGCGTCCTTGAACACCTAATCTTCTTGCCTGGACCTCCCAAGTGCTGGAATGACAGGCATGTGTCACCATGCATGGTTCCTCTTTTTCTCTTAAGTAAAACTATACCCAAAGTAAAACTTAAGCTTTTACCCCGAAATTTATAAATTATAATAGTAGAAAGCTATTAGAATTTGTTTCCTAAAATGGAAGTAGCATTTCTCATCATTTCCACTTTATGTTCTATCTATATAAAACACAGTAAAAGGAAAATACAGACAAGCAGGAAATACTTCAAAGTCAAATTGTTCATTACTATAATCTATATTGCATTGTCTTTCAAAGTAATACATCTGAGTTATTATCATACAAGAAACCATTGTGAATAAACTGTCACATTTAATTGGTCTATACTATTAAAATATATTTGATAAATAGAACTGTGTCATACTAAGTTAAACTCCAAATGGCAAAATTTTGATTTTATTCAAACCACATTCCAGCAAAATTAATGACACAAATTTCTGTTTTACAATATTTCAGTGGAAGAAAATAGAATGCTTTACATAGTTGGGTACTCTGTAAATCTATTTAAAGTTTTCAATTGATGAAAAATACGTAAGTACATGTAGGCCACCAGAAACTATCACTTTGAAAAGGGAAGGATAGCACATCACCCTCCTGCAGAGGCTTCCTGTGGGACTCTTTCTCAATACAGATGTCATGTCAATTTATATACAGAAATAAGTGCCATTATTCCAAGGTGCTCAAGATTGTTACTCCAACATTAGAGGTCAACAATCCAGCCATTCAACAAATTAATTTTTCTGAAAAATTAGATTTAAATCCTCATGAAACATATAATAAACCTAATTAATAAATTAAAGGGAGAAGTATCAAGGATATGTGTGTTTCAATTTTGAAAATTATAGGGCATCCTCACCTAGAATATATATATATATATACTTTTTTTTTCAAGGGAGACCAGGGATAAAGTGATGTAGATATCTGGAAAGGTGTTCCATAAAGAGCAAAGCAATCTATGCGAAGTTTCTTGGGGAAATTTTTGCTTACTGAAAACACAGTAAAGGAAGCCAGTCTGAAAAGAGAATGCAGATATGCAGATGTAGTTAGAGGTCATCAAGAAAATATATGATTATGTTGTACCTCATCCACTGGACCCCAAAAAGACCACCGAGACCCAACAAACCAAAATGTAAAAGTAAAGGTTTATGGTTTATTTGGGCTTAAGCTCGGGCTCTCAGACCTCACCAACTCAACGGATCCGTGCTGAGAGCCCAGAGTAAGGGAGAGTGGAGCCTTTTATAGGTTTATACAAGCGGGGGGAAATACCAAAGACACATTTTGGTTGGTTCAAGGAGCCCATGCGTGCCAACATAATTTTAAACTGATTGTATGTATAAGATGCAGCCCTGGAAGTTTCTTATTGGTAGGTGCTATTCTCAGGGCTGTGGAATGTGCTGACAGTTACCTGTGGGGCCAGGAGTCTCCATTTTTATCTTATAGGGCAGTTTTTATGCTCGGGCTTACTTAATCTATAGTTTCCTGGAAGGGGGGTGGGGGATAGCAGCCAGGGGTCAGGGCATGCCAGGGCATGTGTAGGCATGTCTAAAGCAGCAGCCAAGCATTTTACAGAAGCTAAAAGAGCAATTAGTGGGGGGTCTGGAGGGATTGGGGGGTAGTGGGTGAATGAAGAGGGTCTCAGGGTTCTACTTTCCCCCCTTGTCTTGTAACTGGGGAACCCAATCATGGGTTCTCGTCGGCCAGCTCACAGATATCTTGGGGGATCATGCTAAGGGGCATATAGACCATAAGTTGGATGGTGCCTAACCTGTCCTTCATGAACTGTACTAATCTATTGAGGATGCATGGCCCAAAGGTGAGTATTAAAAATAAAACTATAAGGGGACCTAAGAGGGTGGAGTTGCGGGTTGTCAACCAGGGAGGTTGAACCAGGACTCAAACCATCCCTGTCTGGCCTCTTGTTCTAGTCTCCTCTGTTCCAATCTTTCTCTTATTTTGGCCATGTTATCCTTTATTAATCCTGAGTGGTCCCTATAAAAACAGCATTCTTCTCTTAGGGCGACACATAGAACACCCTGCTGTAAGAACAGGAGGTCTAATCCCCTACAATTTTGCAGGGCTAGCTCAGCCAGCGAGCTCAGGGAGTCTTGTGGGTGAGTAATTGACTCCTTGACTCATGGGAGATCTGAATCTAAGATGGTTCTGAGCTGGGAATAATGCTGATCTTGTGTTGCCAAGGCTGTGGCTCCTGTCCCTATCCCAGCAGCAATCCCTGTCCCAATGAGGAGACTTAAAGTTACTGCAGTTATTGGCTCCCTTCTAAGTCTAGTGAGGCCGGTAGTTCTTGGGCCTTTTAGACTAGTATAGAGGGTTAAGAAATCTTCATGAGTGTGGTAGGTGATTCTAGGCAGGAGTCTGATAATAACACAGAAACCAGATGTTCTCTGCAGGACTTCCCGATTTACACAGGCTGTTAGTCCCGTGGTGCAGGCCCACCAGGTGTCATTGTGAGGCAGGAGGAATTTCCCCGTTAAGAGGGAGGATGGTGTTGCTGAGGCTAGTATAGGTCAGTGGGACCTGGCCAACACAGGTCCCAATGCCAGTTACCTGAGATAGGGTAAGAGAAACATTTGATAGCCATCTGCATTCTGTGTAATCCACGAGAGAGAACGTTCCTTGTACAGCAATTCCCTCATAATTTGGGGGGGGAACATCATAGCAGAACCAGCAAGAGCGGGTAGTGTTCGGGTTGGTTGTATTGAGGAAGTAATAAGATGAATTTAGCATCTGAAAATGAATTTCCTGGGTTGGGGTAGCGGCAGGAGGGGGAGGAATAGGATCTGCCCTTGAGGACTCAAGAGCCTGAGTTGTTGGCACAGGAGTATAGGTTTGGGCAGTGGGAGGTCTGGGAGGGGGTTTAGCTATAGAAGATTTATGAGAATCATCTGGGGGGGGGATTTAGGACTTGGTTGGGTCCCAGTGCATGGACAACCAGTCAGAGGAGGAGTTGAATGGTAAAGAGGGCCCCAGTGTCTCTCCCTGCAGCATATAGCCGTACGCCCCATGTGTGTCCTACATCCCACCCCATAGACTGTTTTCCTTTCTCAGTGAACCGAATTATGAGAGGGTTGCACTGTGGTTGGGTGCAGGGCCCCCCCATACCTCCTCTAGTGGTCCCTCCCCATGCCAGGGTGGTAGATCCGGGGGCCCGTTGTAGGGTTATTAGATCCCCAGTTGATGACATTTTCCACCAGTATGTGCCAGTGGTCTCACAGCCCCAGTTGGTGCAATAATAATCCCCAGGTCCCCCACATTTGTTCTTAACTTGTCTGCTGTGTCCATGGCCTGGAAAAACGTAGATGGTGAGGCTTCACGTGCGTAATCTGGGGCAGGGGTCTCGGCAGCTGAAGAGAGGAAAGGGGGTCTGGTTGTGAGGTTCCCATTCTCCTTCAAAGATGTCACAGAGGTCAACCCAAAGGTCTGGGTACCAAGAGTTGGGAGAGGCTGTCTTGGAGGTAGAGTTGATGACCGTCCCCGTGGCGGGGTTGGTGATTACCCAAGTTAAGTTTTGGGGCATATGGGGATTTATGTTACTTGCAGGAAAGGTGCCATCAGCCGATAAGCAGTTCAATGTCAACAATAGACAGAAGAGTCTTGTCGGATGCGGAGCTTGAATGGATTCGAAGGGTGTGGGGATGCCTTCCAGGTGTCTCCCCTGTAATTCTCTGGGACTGCAAATAGGTCGGCAGGTTTTACATGGGAGTAGTGCACCCAAGCTGCGATGCCATCCACTTTGAGTGCGGTGGGTGCTGGTGGTCTCACAGCCCCAGTCAGCACAATAATAATCCCCAGGTCCCTCACATTTGTTCTTAACTTGTCTGCTGTGTCCGTGGCCTGGAGAAACGTAGATGGCAAGGCTTCGTGTGCATTATCTGAGGCTGGGGTCTCGGCAGCCAAAGGGAGGAAAGGGGGTCTGGTCGTGAGGTTCCTATTCTCCTTCAAAGATGTCACAGAGGTCAACCCAAGGTCGGGGTACCAAGTGTTGGGAGAGGCTGTCTTGGAGGTAGAGTTGATGAGTCAGCTTGGAAGCTAGGTATCATAGGAGGGGGATTTCTATACATGATTTCAAAGGGGGTCAAAACCATCTGGCATGACAGGACAGGATTATCTGGTATGGAGTGTTTCTTACTCTAAAAAGGGCAAAGGGGAGGAGAGCCACCCAGTCTGCGCCAGTCTCTAAAGCTAATTTGGTTAAGGCCTCTTTTAGAGTTCTATTCATTCTTTCTACCTGTCCTGAACTCTGGGGTCTATAAGCACAATGTAGTTTCCAATTGGCCCCCAGTGCAGTGGCTATTCCATGGCTTATTGTACCCAAACCGCGATGCCGTCCACTTTGAGTGCGGTGGGAGTCGTCAAGAGGATCACGAAGGGGCCCTTCCATCTTGTCTCGAGATTTTTCCATTGGTGTCTGCGGATGAAGACCCAGTCACCCGGTTTAAACCTGTGGGGTTGTGGGGGTACAGCAGCTTCATATATGGCTCTGAGTTATGGCCAGACTCATTGGTGGGTTAGCTGCAACTGCTGGAGTGAGTCCAGTAGGTCCTGGTCTCCCAAGGTCGATACTAGGTCAGCTTGGAGGCTAGGTATCATAGGAGGGGGGATTCCATACATGATTTCAAAGGGGGTCAAACCCATCTGGTATGGAGTGTTTCTTACTCTAAAAAGGGCAAAGGGGAGGAGAGCCACCCAGTCTGCACCAGTCTCTAAAGCTAATTTGGTTAACGTCTCTTTTAGAGTTCTATTTATTTTTTCTACCTGTCCTGAACTCTAGGGTCTATAAGCACAATGTAGTTTCTAATTGGCCCCCAGTGAAGTGGCTATTCCCTGGCTTACCAGAGAGACAAAGGCTGCCCCATTATCTGATCTGATTGTAGTTGGGAAACCATACCTGGGCAAGATGTCTTCAATTAGCTTCTTGGCTACCACGTGAGCAGTCTCATGCTTGATTGGGTAGGCCTTAGTCCATCCAGAGAAGGTGTCTATGAATACTAGTAAATATTTATATCTAAATTTTTCCTGTTTGATCTCAGTGAAATCAGTCTCCCAATACGTACCCAGTCATGTCCCTCTGCTCCAGGATCCTGGGTTAGCATGGGACAGAGCTGAGTTGGTTAATTGGCAGGCATGACAATGCCTAACAATTTTTTCAATGGCTTGATTTCCTTCCTGAATTTTAACTTTGGCCCTTTTTAGTAAGTCTTGCATCCTTCAGGTGCCCATGTGTGATGCTTGATGTATTTTCTTGAGCAATCTTATGCCTAAATTCTGAGGTAGGATAACTTTCCCTTCCATTGTCCTCCACCAGCCCTCTAGGCATTGAGTCATTGGGAGAGTGTGTATCCAGGCTAAGTCCTCGGGGCTATAGTGGGGAGTTTTAGACAGTTCCCTTGCTCCGGGATCAACAAGAATGGGCAGGATCGTGGAGGTCAGGGCTATTTCTTTAGCTGTCCTGTCAGCCAGATTATTTCCCTTCTGGGTGGGGTTGTTTTCTTTTTGGTGACCAGGGCAGTGGATTATGGCTAGTTTTGTTGGGCCCCAGAGGGCTTGCAGGAGGTCTAAGATCTCTTGTTTATTTTTAATAGTCTTTCCCTCTGCAGTAAGGAGGCCCCTCTCTTGATAGATGGCCCCATGGATATGGGCAGTGGCAAATGCATATCTGCTATCTGTGTAGACATTGAGTCTCTTTTTTTTACCCATCTTTAGGGCTTTGGTAAGCGCAATCAGTTCAGCTTTTTGGGCCAATGTACCTATTGGCAGTGGCTCGGCCCAAATGACTCTGGAGGTGATTGTGACCACTCCCCCAGCATGCCTTTTACCATTTCTGTTGAAGCTGCTTCCATCCATGTACCAGGTTTCTTCAGCATCAGGCAAGGGAACATCCTTCAGGTCAGGTCTGATGCAATGCGCCTGTGCCAGAATTTCAGTACAGTCATGGAGTGGGTCCCCAAGATCGGGATCTGGCAACAGCGTGGCTGGGTTTAGGGCTGTTTGTAACTGGAAGGTGATCCTGGGTGGGTTTAGGAGCAGAGCCTGATAATAAGTTAATCGGGCATTGCTCAACCATCGATCAGGGGGTTGCTTGAGCACCCCCTCAAGGGCATGAGGGGTTGCCACAAGCAGGTCCTGTCCCAGGGTTAACTTGTTAGCATCCTTAACCAGCAGGGCCACTGCTGCTATAATTAGCAGGCAGGGGGGCCATCCAGCTGCTACAGGGTCTAATTTCTTTGATAGGTATGCAATAGATCTCTTCCAGGGGCCTACTCTCTGGGTGAGGACCCCTTTTGCAATACCTTTACGTTCATCCACATATAGACAGAAAGGTTTACTTATGTCTGATAGTCATAGGGCTGGGGCCTCTAAGAGCTTGCGTTTTAGGGTTTCAAAGGCCTCTTTCCTTTCCTGCGTCCAGTGTAAAGGGGTTTTGTAATTTTGGCGAACCCCAAAATCCAGAGGCAGCAGAACCCCGCGGTACCCAGGAATTCCCTCACCTGTTTTCTCGAGGTCGGTGCAAGTATCTTTAGCACAGTCTCTTTGCAGACCTTAGTCAACCACCGCTGCCCCTCCTTGAGGATGTACCCTAGGTAAGTCACTTGTTGCTTGAGCACCCCCTCAAGCGCATGAGGGGTTGCCACAAGCAGGTCCTGTCCCAGGGTTAACTTGTTAGCATCCTTAACCAGCAGGGCCACTGATGCTATAATTCGCAGTCGGGTCCATCCAGCTGCTACAGGGTCTAATTTCTTTGATAGGTCTCTTCCAGGGGCCTATTCTCTGGGTGAGGACCCCTTTCGCAATACCTTTATGTTCATCCACATATAGACAGAAAGGTTTACTTATGTCTGGTAGTCCTAGGGCAGGGGCCTCTAAGAGCTTGCATTTTAGGGTTTCAAAGCCTCTTGCCTTTCCTGCATCCAGTTGAAGTCCTGTCCTTTGGTAGCCTCATATAGGGGTTTTGAAATTTCAGCAAACCCCAAAATCCAGAGGCAGCAGAACCCCGCGGTACCCAGGAATTCCCTCACCTGTTTTCTGGAGGTCGGTGCAGGTATCTTTACCACAGTCTCTTTGCGGGCCTTATTCAACAACCGCTGCCCCTCCTTGAGGATGTACCCTAGGTAAGTCACTTCTTGCAGACATATCTGAGCTTTTTTTGCTGAGGCCCAGTATCCCAAGTCCCCAAGTACGTGGAGTATGTGGAGTAAGTCCTCTGTCCCCTCCAGGCAGGACTTCTGGTATGGTGCCGCGATCAATAAGTTATCTACATATTGTAACAGGCTTATGTTGGGGTGTTTGGCCTCTGTACTCACCCAGATCTTCATGCAGGGCCTCATCGAATATAGTTGGAGAATTTTTAAACCCTTGAGGCAGTCATGTCCAAGTCAGCTGGCCACTGATTCCTGCCTCCGGATCATGCCATTCGAAAGCAAAGTAAGGCTGACTGCTGGGAACTAGTGGCAGGCTGAAGAGGTCCTTGAGGTCCAGAACTGTATACCATTGCCAATCTGGTAGCAGGGTACTGAGTAACGTATAAGGGTTGGGGACAGTGGGATGAATGTCAATGACTCTCTTGTTCACCTCCCTTAAATCTTGTACCGGTCTATAGTCCCTGGATTGGAGCTTTTTGACAGGCAGGAGTGGGGTGTTCCAGGCAGACTGGGTTGTTCTCAGCACCCCCAGTTCCATTAATCTTCTGATATGTGGAGTAATTCCACATTTTGCCTCTAGGGGCATAGGATACTGGTGCACTTTAACAGGGTCTGCCCCTGCTTTGAGTTCAACATATACAGGAGGCCTGTGTCCTGCCCAGGCTTGGGAAAATTTTTGGAATAATCTGATATATCAGGTTTTGGTGAATCGGCTCCTGATGAAGTCTATATTCCTCAGTCATGTTGTTGGTGACTAGAAGCTGAACTGGTGCCCCATTGTGAAGCAGGGTGGCTCCTTTAGCTGTGAAGTGGATCTGTGCCCTCATTTTTGACAATAAATCTCTACCCAGAAGTGGGTAGGGACATTCTGGGATTACTAGAAACGAGTGGGATACCCGGCCCTTCCCTAAATTTACTGTTCTTCGGGTAGTCCATGAATAGGGCTTTGTTCCTGTTGCCCCCTGTACCCATGTAGTTCTGGAGGACACTGGCCCTCTTGGCTCCAATAAAACCGAATTCTGGGCACCAGTATCCACCATAAACTCAATTGGTTTCCCCTCTATTTTCAGGGTTACCCTGGGCTCAGGGAGGGGACCTGAGCTCCATCTCCCCTAGTCACTGTCTTCACCCCTAATTAGAGCTGGTAATACCTTAGCTGATTGCTTATTCTTCTTGGGGCAGTCCTTCACCCAGTGTCCTTCCTCCTTGCAGTATGCACACTGGTTTTTCCCTACCTTATTTCGTGGTCTGGATCTCGCCGATGAGCTCCTTCCATACTGGGAGTTGGTTGCCAATAATATCTCTCTGAGGTCCTTCTTGTGGCAGGCCTGTTGTCTCTCCAGGACCCTGGTCAGGCTTGCTTCTTGTCTTTTTTTTTCTTTCCTCTCTTTGTTCTGCTGTCTCCCTTCTATTATAAACCTTTTCTGCCACTGCTATTAAGTCCCTAAGGTTCTTTTCTCCTAGTCTATCTAAAGACTGTAACTTTCTCTTGATGTCAGGGGCTACCTGGTTAACGAAAGCAAACATCACAGTTTGAGCTGATTCCTCTGCTTCTGGGTCATTCGGAGTGAGCTGCCGGAAGGCATCTTGTAACCTCTCTAAGTATGAGGCTGGGCTCTCTTCGGACCCCTGTCTGACATCATAGACTTTAGACATATTGGTGGGTTTTCGAGCTGCCATTTTGAGATCCGCTAACAGAGTCTGGCGGTAGACCAGGAGCCTCTCCTTCTGCCGTGTTGTAGTCCCAGTTGGGATGACTATGGGAAAGCTGGCATTAACGATGCCTCTTTCTGTGGTAGGGTCCCTGGTGGGGCCCGGAACCAATTTCTGGGCTGCCTCCAGGATCCTGCTTTTTGGGGAAACCCTGCTGTTAGGATGTAGTTCTTGATGTCCAGATAGCCCTAAGGGGCTCGGCGCCAAATGGAAGGAATCCCCCTTTCAGCAGGGGGCCTCCTACTCTCTTCCTGGATTACCTGGTAAGTGCCACCAAGCATGGATGCCTGACCTTATTTGGAACATGACCTTTGGCATAGTTACCTGGAGTAAAAACTATGCCCAGATTTTTTCTATATGATAATCAAGCATTGCCTGATAGTCTGGAAGATAGGAGCCCACTGCCACATGTAAATAAAGCATACTATGAGCACCTATCAGCTGAGGCTTTGGCTCCTGCCTCCACACTATAACTTCTCTAGTTCTCCCACTGAATAAACGGAGCTGTTTCACTGTGTCTGGAGCTGTATCACTGCTGTTTCACTGCACCTGGGACCAGCCTCCCCAGAAGGGCTTTCTTCTGTCAGTGCTCACTGGCTGTCCTGACACCGTTCGTCGCTTCTACTCCCCCTGCCCTTATGGACTGGTGGCCAACGACCAGTGAAGAGAGGGAGAGACCCCCACAGCTGGCACCCAACGTGGGACTCCTGGAATGCACAGAGTTTGTGAGTATCCCTCCCATCAGGAGGGTAACAGGCAGCTTTGCCTTTAAGCCATCCCACCTTTGCGGATCAGCAATCTCTTTTTCCTATCACCTCCCATCAGGAGGATAAAGGCAGCTTTGCCTCTAAGCTGCCCCACCCTTGGGGATTGGCAGTCTCTCCTCTTTTTCCTCCTTTTATTTTCGGTCTGAGTCTTCACATGGGACCGTTAAAGACAAAGAAACAACTGAGGCTTTCTGGTCAAGGCTACTCCTTGATGTTAGCTGAAGGCCCTGAGTCCTTTTAACACACCCCAACTGCCCACACGGGTGTAGACAAGACCCCCTATCTATACACCTTCCTAATGCAAAAACCCGGTAACACAATGACCAGTTAATTGCTCTTAGAGCGGTCGCCAGATCTCTTAAATTTGCAGACAGGCTTGCGCTGTGAACTGAGTGGAATAACCTGGGGTTTTGATCCCAGGCATGTTCCCTTAGAAATCAGCGTTTCACCCCACTTTCCTTTTCTATCTTAAACAACACAGCTAGAAACAAATCCCCAAAGTTCTAAGGGATCTTTATATAAGCCTTAAAGTCAACTTCTAAAATAAACTTCCCTAGATCTGTTTTGTTATCTAGCCCCTGGGATGCTCAAACCCAAGCTAAACCAGTTAGGTAAAAATTTAAATTAACTAGCCCCTGCAGAACACTTAAAAATTCAAGGTGGCTTGTGCCGTATAAACAAACAGACAAAAGATTTAAAAAGGCCATTTTTTTTTTTCTGTAGACCTTAAAGTCTGCAGCCAGGCTTGGATCTGTAAGAGCGTTCCAACCCCCTGGGGTCAGACTGC
>NW_008340781.1:293554-294583 GCF_000622305.1 Nannospalax galili
AAAGAAAAAATCCTGAAGATTTCCCAGTAACAGATTCAACAGCTCCAAAAATAAAAATTGACCAAGTCAAACAAAACCCACCCATCAACAAAAATAACCTTTACACCCCTCTTACCCCCTGTGAATCCTCATGGACTGATTTAACAAACCCGGATGTTAAAACCCAGACTTCCAAAACTCCTGAAGATCCCCAGATAAATCCTCCTCCCCCTTCACCTCCACCAGCACCACCTGTGGTGCCACACCCCACAGCCATTGAACAGCTCTGTAATCTCAGGGATAATGGGAGTTGTTGCCCCCAGAATCTCCAGACACAATGGCCTCAGGACCTAAAAACCCCATCGGTAGAGGCTTTTTCTGTTAACCTACAAATAACAAGGCAACGTCCACTGGCTTGGTACCCACTCCCAGCAGCAGACTTAAAAGAGCTGTGCCAAGCCCCTGAGCACAGACAAGCATGCCAGGGACTAAAAAATAACCCTAATACTATGTTCTGGAGATTTTATGTCAGAGAAACATTTCAAGGAAAAAAACAAATAATCGGAACTGCAGACTGCCCCCTAGTGGGCTGTCAAAAACCCATAGAAATCATAATATACCCAAATGCTAGCAGATATGGAACTAACGAATATGTTTGCTTCCCTTTTCGATAAACAGATCCATCATGTCTCAAGGAAGTTGATACCTATGGGGGCTGCCACTATTTCAATCCCTGTAGGTTGGAACAAGGATTCACTGGGAGGTATCAGGGCATAACAGGACAGAAAAGACCCATCTACCTAAAGGATAATAAGTATCTCTATGGAAACCATGACTATTCCCTAATATATGTTGCAGATCCATGGGACGATCACTGGTGTATCAGAGTAATGGGAAAGTTCTACTCAGGTGCATTCTCTAGCTACCCTACAGCTGACTTTCATATCTCTCGACAGCTTGTACCTGCAGCTAAGTCTGTGCTAACTCATCATAATATTATTTTACAGGAAAAACAAACAGAGGACCAGATAAGATCAACTATGTCCTGGA
>NW_008340781.1:294729-295394 GCF_000622305.1 Nannospalax galili
ACTCATCTGATAGATATTCCCTTTTTCGAACAACTGGCTAACTATCCAATTTGTATTTCCAGCAAGAGTAAGCCTACTCATTACAAATGCCTCACTAACATTACTCTCTCGAGGATAGCATGCATCACCCCTCCTCTTTTCCTATGGTGCAAAGGAAAAGCCCAACACTGTGTTAACTCCTCTTTGCCCACCTTTTGTTTACCGGTAATGATTACACCCCAGGTGTACCTACTCGAGAAAGAGGAAGCTGCCCTCCTCCTTCACAGCCACCAGCAGAGAGAAATCTTCACCCCTTTGCTAGTACGGCTTGGACTTGCCCTCTCCCTGGGTGCTGGAGGCACTGCACAAACCCATCACCTGGCAGGAGACTTTCGAGACAAGCTGGACCAGGCAATGGCATCCACAATTGACAGCCTCGAATCTCTCCAACGACAAATGAACTCTCTTGCTGGGGTTGTGATCCAAAACTGAAGAGCACTGGACTTAATAATTGCTGAACATGGGGAGACGTGTGTGGTTTTGGGAGAGGAATGCTGTTTTTTTGTAAATGAATCAAATGTTGTTGAAACCAATGTTAATACTCTCAAAAAACTTCATAACGATCTATTTTCAAGATTTCAACCCACCGAACAATTAGGTTGGTTTAGTAGCCCCTTGTTTTCATG
>NW_008340781.1:295560-299042 GCF_000622305.1 Nannospalax galili
TGCCTGACCTTATTTGGAACATGACCTTTGGCATAGTTACCTGGAGTAAAAACTACCCCCAGGTTTTTTCTATATGATAATTAGGCATTACCCGGTAGTCGGATGATAGTTCCCCCTACCACATGTAAATAAAGCACACTCTGAGCACCTATCAGCTGAGGCTTTGGCTACTGCCTCCACACTATAACTTCTCTAGTTCTCCCACTGAACAGAGCTATTTCACTGTGTCCGGGGCTGTATCACTGCTGTTTCACTGCACCTGGGACCAGCCTCCCCAGAAGGGCTTTCTTCCATCAGTGCTCACTGGCCATCCTGACCCCGTTCATCACTTCTGCTCCCCCTGCCCTCATGGACTGGTTGCCAATGAACCGCAAAGAGAGGGAGAGACCCCCGCACTGTTTCACTCCTAAGTAGTGAACAGGACACTCAGGAGCTGGTGGCAATCATCCCAGGTGGGCTGGTGAGTGAAGAGAACAGTTTCCAATAAGTTAATCAAGTGCCTGGGGTTTTCAGAGAAAGGCACATTCTGTGAGCACCAATTGTAAAGATCACTGGTGGCAAAGGGCCAGTAATGAAAGGGTTGATTGCCCTCTTCATCTGGGGGCCCCACCGGCCAGAGGGGGAGGACAATGGTGTCAGGCTGGGGGGCTGCCCCCCTCCAACTCCGTGTGACCTGCGCAGGTCCCTGTGGAAGTGATGGTGGCTCCTCAGGGTTAGGAGGTGGGGCCCGTACTTGTGGCGCCGTTGGCGGGGTGCCCGTCTGAGAGGAGTAGGGCAGGGGAAAGATGTCATTCTCCTCTGTGCCTCCCTGGAGAATGGGTTTTTCTTCCGCCTTTGGTCTGGGAGGGAGGACCTGTAGAGGTGGAGGGGGAGCAGTTGGATTAATCAGGGGAAGGAAGGACTTGACCCAAGGGAGGGGGCCATCAGGTTGTTCAATGAGGCCTCACCAGGTCATGATGTATGGGATCTGATCTTGATGGCCCATCCATGGGCAGAAGACATGGTCCTTTACCCTAGAGATCAAAGTTAGGTTAAAGGTTCCTTCTGGAGGCCAACCAACATTAAAGGAGGGCCAGTCAGCCTTGCATAAGGTCGTCCATTTCCTTTTTTTCACATCTACACCATTATTATGAGCAATCATCTTTATGTCCCCCCAGTGGGCTAGTGTTAGTTCCAGAAGGGAGGAGGGGGTATTGCCCATGATGTTTGTCAGTCCCATCCGTTTCGTCAACAAGGACGTTAGAACGAAGATCACAAGACACAAAAAGGATGCAGACAGAGGGCCCAGTACAGACTGCCATGGCTCTTAGATGGTCTGGATTCCTGCCTGCGCGGGTTTCCTGGCTCGATTATGCCAAAGACCGCACAGATAGGATACACGTGTCCCAACAGAGTTGCTGGTCCTCTGAGGTTTCAGATGGACAAACGTCCTAGTGGAATGCCCGGTGTGGGGCACCCACCCCGACGAGGACGGGGACGTCTCCCGGATCCTCCAGGTTGCTTTCTTAGTGCGTCCACTAATAGTCCAGTGACAAAAACAAAATTCAGATGGCCATGACCAAAACGAAAGTGCAGAGAAGACAAACGGACAAACAGACTAGTTACACAAAGACATACCCGGCTGGTTGAGCACAATTCCAGCAACAAAAACTGAGATCAGATGGCCGCGACCAAAGGGAAAGTATAGAAAAGACAGGCAGACAAAAAGACAGGCGGACAAACACAGTTTTACAAAAACTTACCCGGCTAGTTGATCACAAACCTTTTGGGGTTGGTTCCTCTTGGAGGTCTCTGGGGGGATCCTGGATGAGCCCCCAAATGTTGCACCTCATGTCTAAAGCAGCAGCCAAGCATTTTACAGAAGCTAAAAGAGCAATTAGTGGGGGTCTGGAGGGATTGGGGGGTAGTGGGTGAATGAAGAGGGTCTCAGGGTCCTACAATTACAGCTTATATGTTTTTCTGTTGTTATTACTTTTTCTCAAAATAAAGTTGGGTGAATCATGCTGGCTTTTTATGGAGAAGAAGTTCTCATTTGAGGAGGAAAACACAAGTAGTACAGGTTACCTTGTGAAAGAGCACTAGAATAGTCTATATGAAAGTGCTTGGATCTTATACCCAAATCATTTCAATAAATGGAATAACAAATTACTAAACTGGGGATATAGTTTGAAGTTAGAGGCCACAAAATTTCTATTGAATTAGTTTTTTAAAGATGAAAGTGAAGTAAAAAATCAAAGGATTTTACTGGAGCAACAACGTGGAAGGACATGCAGTAAGCTAGATTGTAAAGGATACTATAGCTGGTTTGGAAAAGAAAAAGTGACTTTTTCATTCCTGATATAAGTTTAGGTCCTTTTTTGATGTCCAGATAGAGAGGTCAAGAAAATATTTGGGTAGATAAGTTTGGAGTTCAGAAATGTCTTAATTACATGCCTTGTTGCTATGACAAAATACATGACAAGCAGCAAACTTAAGGGAGGAAGGATCTACTTTAGCTCACAGTTTGGGGATAGAGTCATCAGGACAGGGAAGTCATGGCAGGGGAGCTTCAGGCAGTTGACAACATTGCATCTGCAGTCTCTGAAAGCAGAGAGTGACGAATACTCAGGCTCAACTGCCTTTCTCCTTTTTATGCAGTCTAACACCCAACTCCATGGATCAAAGTCTCTCCCAGTGAGTGGATCTTTCACCCCTAATTAACCTACTCTAGATAATTCCTCATAGGCATGCCCAAAGGCTTATCTCCTAAGTGATTATAGAGCCTATCATTTAATAATCAATATCCACCATAACTAGGGAAAATTTCAAATACCATTAGAGTAGAGCTAGTACACTTAAAAGAAGGCATAGATGGGAAGACTTTTTTTTATACACTTCCCTCCCCCCTCCCTTAATTTAACCCAATTTTTATCCGTATCTCCCTTCTTAAGGTCTGTTGCCTACTATTCTTCTCCTTCAAGTTATTTCCTTTCCTTTACCTCACTGTTTCCTTACCCTTGTCCTGGTTCCTGCAGTTATGTCTGTTTGCATACTTATTTATCAGAGTCTGATCCTAGGATCCACATATGAGAGAGAACATGTCGATTTTTTTCTGAGATTATGTTACTTCACATAGTATAACACATTCTAGTTCCATCCATTTACCTGCAAATTTCATGATTTCTTGATGAGTGGATAATGGAAATGTGGTTCATATATACGATGGAGTTTTACTCAGCAATAAAGAAAGATGAAATCATGAAATTTGCAGGGAAATGGATGGAACTAGAAACTGTTACATTAAGTGAAGTAACACAGACCCAGAAAAACTAACATTGTATGTTGTCCCTCATATGTGGATCCTAGCACCAAATCTTCATAAGTGAATATGTGTCCAGACATAACTACAGGAGCCAGGATAATGAAAAGGAACCAAGGGGATAAAGGAAAAGAAAGAATCTGAAAGAGAACAGTAGGAATGAGATGTTAATAAGGGAAATATG
>NW_008340781.1:301602-302710 GCF_000622305.1 Nannospalax galili
GTTGTTTAATCTCCATGTGTTCGTGTGGTGAT
Organism: Nannospalax galili; assembly: GCF_000622305.1. Lineage (NCBI taxonomy): Eukaryota > Metazoa > Chordata > Mammalia > Rodentia > Spalacidae > Nannospalax > Nannospalax galili. Next base: position 301,635 of record NW_008340781.1, read on the forward strand.
TTTGGCTTCTTCGGGTGTTGATTGTTAGTTTTATTGCATTGTGGTCTGATAGAACACATGGAATTATTTCAATCTTTTTGTATTTGCTGAGCTTTGTTTTGTGCCCCAGTATGTGGTCGATTTTGAAGAAAGTTGCATGGGGTGATGAGTAGAAAGTATGTCCTTTGGTGTTTGGGTGGAGTATTCAGTAGATATCTGTTAAGTCCATTTGATATATGGTTTTGTTTAATTCAGATGTCTCTCTTAAGTCTCTGGCCTGTTGTCCTATCTAATGGAGATAGTGGTGTATTGAAGTCGCCTACTATTAATGAGTTGGCGTTAATTTGGGTCTTGAAGTACTGTAGTATTTTATGAAGTTGGGTGCACCAGAGTTTGGTGAATATATGTTCATGATTGTAATATCATGTATGAGTTTGTGCATTCTGTCACCATTGCTCTAAGTTTATATGAACAAGTTCCCAGCTGCCTGGAAGAGTCTGCTCCCTTGTAGACATCCACCACCCCTGGCTCTTACAGTCTTTCCACTCCCTTTTCCACAATGGTCCCTGAGCCCTGCATAGCAGAGGTTTAATATAGGAGTCCTAGCCAGCAACACACTCTCTTCAGTTTCTTATTCTCTACATTTTGACCAGTTGTGGCTTTATGTGTAAATCAGCCTCTGTTACATGTGGAAGTTTCAGTGATGGCAGTTGTGAGATTCATTAATGATCTCACTACCTCTGTTCCATGAGCTTTGAAAGTGGGGATTGCACTCTAGATGTGTCCCTTAGGGCTGGGCATCTCACAGACATTTATTTTCTGTATTTGATCAGCTATGGAACTCTATAAAAGTCTCCATCTATTGCAAAAAAAATCTACTTTGATGAATGGTAATAAATATATGTGTCTGTAAATACAAGGATACATAAGTATACAGTAGGAAATTACATTTTCAATGGATGTAACAATCCTGGGTTTTCCCTAGGATCTATATCCTTTGCAGTTGGTTATATTTGGCTATATTTACAGTACCACATATGAGTTCTCGCCCACCGAATAGGCTTTAAGATCAATTACATAACTGTTAATTACCCCTA
>NW_008340781.1:303486-303977 GCF_000622305.1 Nannospalax galili
TTTTTGAGCTTTATGTGTCTTTGTGGTTTACTTTTTGGGTATGAAGAGCTGGTTCGTCTAAGCTTCTGGTTCTCTCTTTTGATTTTATATTGTCGAGGCCGGATTGTTTTTGTCTTCAGGAGTTCCACGGTGGCCCAATTCCAATGTGGATCAGAAGTTTTCAGACTTTCTCCTTAGGTCTGAAATCTTCTAAGAATGCTTTTGAACTCAGGAACTTGGGTGTTGGACTGACCTGACACCCTGGCGGTGTCCGTGCCATGCAGGGATGCAAAGGCAGATGGGGAGGGAAGAAACCCCAAGATTTCCAAGGGAGTGGATTGAGTATCTGGGTTGTTCTGGATGCAAAGGATCAGGGAGAGTAAAGGTAAGCCTCGGAGCCCCAGAAAGAGGCTGTCAGCCCGAGAAAGAGGCTGGCGGGTGTTTCAGGACCAGGGAAATAGAGGGAGGTGAGGGCAGGGCCAGGACCAGAAGCGGTGCTCCTGGGGCCCAAG
>NW_008340781.1:304074-360604 GCF_000622305.1 Nannospalax galili
GGATGATAGAACGGGGGGGGGGGGGTGTGATGGAAGGGTGAATGTGGCTTAGGGAGTCCCGGCGCAGAGAGCTGCGCTATAAACTTACCCCAAGAGGCTTGAGGATAGTAGTGCAGGCTAGGAGAGTTAGCCGGTGGTGTAGGCCCAGGGAAGCAGAGAGAGGTGAGGGTGGGGCCAGGACCAGAAGCGGTGCTCCTGGAGTCCAAGAAATGGACTGAGTTGCTCTGGGTGAGAACGATCAGGAAGCCGTATTGCTTCCCCAGGTGTCTGGGGCCCCAAGACTAGGAATGGCGCAGGATCCAAACTAGGAGTATAGAACAGCGGGGGGGATGGAAGGGTGAATGTGGCTTAGGGAGTCCCAGCACCGAGAGCTACGCTATAGACTTACCCCAAGAGGCCTGAGAATAGTAGTGCAGCGATGGGAAGATTTTAAGTAGAAAAGAGTGCCAACACAAAGACGAAGCATGGGGGCACTCCGTCAATCTGAGGCTAGGTGGACAAAAGCCATATGTAAAATCTGACATGAGCAGCTGACACAGAGGGATAAAATCAGGCAGTTTAAGACCATGCTGATGTTTTGGTAAAGTCAATAAGAAAAAAAGAAGATAAAGAATTTGGCATCAAATTTAGCAACATGATTATATTTACCATCTTGGTTACTAAGTCACACTGGGGGTCTAACTGGAGTAGTTTAAAAGGTCAATATATGGAATCAGCAAATGTGATGACTTAGTGTATTGCTGAGCATGTGAGCAGATAAGCACAATGTAAGAGGATGACTATCATATATACATATAGATATTCATATATATACATATATGATTTTATATACATATACTCACAGCAAAGCTGAAAGATTAGAAAATCCCCATATAGACTGCTTTTCTCAGTTTCTTACATGGCTCACAGTCTACAGTGCTACACCACATATCTAATAATCAAGAAACTGGGGCAGTCAAGAATGGTGGCATATGCCTTTAATCCCAGCACTTGAGAGGCAGAGGCAGGTGGATCTCTGTGAGTTCGAGGCCAGCCTGGTCTACATAGCAAGTTCCAGGTCATCTGGGAATACAGTCAGACCCTGACTCAAAAAGACCAAGAAAGAAAGAAAGAAAGAAAGAAAGAAAGAAAGAAAGGGAGGGAGGAAGGAAGAAAGAAAGAGAGGGGGAGGGAGGGAGAGAGAGAGAGAGAGAAAGAAAAAGAAAGAAAGAGAAAAAGAAAGAAAGAAAGAAAGAAAGAAAGAAAAGGAAAGGACAAAGAAACTGGGGTAGAGTAGATGTCTGACTGGGTAAAAGTGCTAGAAACAAGCTTCATGACCTGAGTTCATATACCCAGAACCTATTCAAAAAGCAAGATGCAGTAGTGTGCATCTGTAATCCCAGCACTCCTACAGTGAGAGGGGAGATGGAGGTAGGAGATTGGCCAGGAAGCTGGTGGGTTGGCTAATCTGCAGGGAGCCAAAGAGCAATGGCAAAGAAAGCCTCCTGTGCCCTGACTTTTAAGTCTTGTCGGCCATTTCTCCTCCTCTTACCCATTCCTGGGATGGTCTGAGTTTGTTTCCTTCCCGAATAGGAGGATGTTTACTTAGAAACTGTACTTACTATTCAGTCTGTTACAATTAGATGTGAGAATGTGTATAAACGTGTAAATTCTCATCAAGTTCAGTTTAATAGAGGAAAGTGTTATAAATGCTTTTAGGAGCCAGCCCAGAGCCTGTCAAGAGCGCCTTTGTTGTTTCACCTAGGGGTCTGTCGTCTTCCTAATTAGTTTGGTATCTTATACACGGCTACAAGTGTTCTTTTTCGTTTTCTTTAGTGTTCCCACCATCACATTTTAACTATAACATTCAATTTAACCACAAAAAGAGATCAAATTGACCATAATCATGTAACTTTGAGGCAGAACAAAGAGGAGTAATATTTGAAGTAATACAACAAATTCAAGTATGAGATTCAAAGTATTCATAAACTCTGGTATTTGAAAGATGTCTACCCTAAATCCAACAAGAAAAACAGTTGTGAAAGTGATACATGTTAGATGAAAATCATACTAAAACCATGAGGGAAAAAGACAAACTCAAAACAATGCAAGCAATCACATACATCCGTCAACAGCAGCTCCCAAAGATGCTGAGAGAAGCCCCGTTTCCTCCTGTCAGGTGCTGCATACCATCCTAGTCTCCTCAGCTCATGCTGAAATGAAGTTGCCTAATCAATGCCTCCTAATATAATGATTCAAACATTTCCTCTTCCAAAGACTTTTTAAACAACCATTTCTAGAGCTAGTTGAACTCTGGCTAACCCTTTTTCTCTAAATAGAATTCATCCTCCTTCCCTGTGTTGGGACAGTTGTTCTGCATCTTCTGCTGACAGCACATTCAGAACTCAGACTTGGGTTTAACACTGCTGCAATATTCTACACAGCACTAAGTAGAGGCAATTATAGAAAAGAAGAAAAACGGGGCTGGAGAGATGGCTCATTGGATAAGAGCACTGGTTGCTCTTGTAGAGTACTCAGCAATCCATATAGTGGCTAACAACTGTCCTTAACTCCATTTCCAGGGAATCTAACACCTTCTTCTGACCTCTGCAGGCATTACACAACATGGGTGCATGTACAAGCTTACAGGCAACAATCTCATACACCTAAAATAAAAATAATAAAATTTAAAAAATTGAAAAAAGAGAAAGAAGAAAAGAAACTCTTATAATTAGACACTTTGGGGGGAATAAAGCATGGAATGGACTTCTACAGGGTGAAACACCTGTTTTGCTTAGCCCTCTCACTTGCCTAGAAGAAGACTTCTTAACCATATAGACAAGTTTTCTGTTCCCAACCAATGTTTCTAGAAGTAAATATTCCACCTCAACTCCATCTCTGCATATCCTCTTGGCAACTTCTGTCCTGTGGCCTGCTCAAGGATGTTCCTCTCACATTAAACTGAAGAAAGTGGAAAAATGAGTAAATTTGGATAAGTCCTGTTTCTTTAACAATCTTTGTGTCTATGTTTGAAAGAAATTTCAAGAATTTTCTTAAAGCTTTTACAAATCAATTCCTTTGTGGTATTGTTTCTATTATTTGTTTATTTATTTATGTATATGAGTGTATTGCCTGCATGTGTCTATGTGCACCCATGTCATGCAGGGCAGTGCCTGTGGAGGACAGAAGAGGACATCCTATCATTGCGAATTGGGGTTAGAGATGGTTGTTAGCTTCTATGTGAGTGTTGGCATTCAAACCCAGGTCTCCTTCAAGAACAGCCAGTGCTCTTAACCTGTGAGCCATCTCTCCAGTACCTGGTATTGCCATGTCTTATTTTGAAAGCACATTGTTGACATAGAGCTAGTCAACTTGATTGATTAACAATTGTAGTGAATATATGCATTTTTGTGTCATTTAGCATCTTTCAATTTTTAATCCAACCATTAAAATGGTCTTTTATTCACTATAATACTGGTTTATGAAATAATCAGCTGGTAAAAAGCTTTCTAGAGCAAAAGAAGAGGCAGGTTTTATAAATGAAAAATCTAAGATACCAGAAAACTTAGAATTGGAAAAATTTGAAATAATGATGAATAAAAATCAGTATATGACTATAGACCAAATCTTGAATATGAAAATATAAGATTAATTTTAAATTATAAATATTCAAATTCTTATAATTACTTTTAAAACATTTGTCAAATTCATTACTAAAAAGAATAAATCTGCAGAGGTAAATTTTTTCTTGGAAGGCTTTCTTATCATTTAAACATTTTAAACATTTTTCCTTTAATTATTAGCGAAATCACTGTATTTTGAATCAGAAGACCCATAGTTGAGTGTCAATGCTAATAATCAAATTGATGACATGGAATGTTTCTGTCTGAGTCTGCAGAATAGTCTTCCTGTGATCATAATAAGAAATGACACCAAAGTTTTTCACTAGATGTGTGGTATGGGGGCTGAGGATCAGAGTGCACATGGGGAATTTTAATTGGAATGGAAGTAGTACTCAAATATTAAATCGAGGAATGTACCACTTCATTTGGGGATGCAAGCATATCTTGTTTCAAAGAGGAAGTCAATTTCTCAAGTGGAATTCTGAGCTCTCTTTTCACGTTTTAAAAGCAACTAGCAATAAAACTCAGAGAGCTATAATGCGATTAGCTTCTTTAAGGCCTGTGAGGTGCTGTCTAGCATTTCACTCTTCCTGACATGTGTTTGAAACAGCCTTTTCTGTTTACTTTCCTATGGGAATTTTAGCCAAGAAGTACTCCTTTCTAATTGCCAATATGAACCCTTTAATTGTATTAGTGGGGGAGTACATTTACCCGTGAAAGTCCACTGTAATCAGCTTGTTACTGGAGCTTAGTATAATAGAAATTGAAGTCTGTTAATCATAATGACATCTCCTTCAAACTTGGAAGAGATGTGAAAACTTTGAATGGTATGGGAAATAACCATAATGAGGTCAGAAAGCCCTTAAAACATAAGGGTGTTTTAAATATGAGAACTCTGTTACTCTTACCTGCTCTTAAGAGCTCTTTCATCCTGAGCTTTGATGACTTTTTTTGTTTTTCATTTTTGTGCCTTCCATATGGCCTACCCTGGCCTTTTCCTCAAATTCACTTATGCGATCAGATATTTTACAATAGAAATGGTTAATATCAGAAGAAAAATCTATTTCACCAAAGAGAATTGAAAATTTCTAGATGCTCTTCCATCCTACTACCCCTCAGTCGTTTTTCTCTGTAGCCATTATTTTGGAAGGTAAGTTCTTGCAAAGCGTGGTTCCTCAAGTTTGATTCTCTCTTTAACCAGTGGCCCTCCACTGTCATAAACTACAATAGAAGTCAAATTATAGATAAAAATCTTCCACTTCACTTACACAGAGGTATCCAAGAGGGAGACATATTATTAGAATTCATAAGAAATATGAGATAGTGGGAGAACCCCATCCAGCTATACATCTTATTGCCACAGACGCGATTGCTGTGCCTGTGCACAAATGTGTGTGTAACATATTGAAAATCCTTTATTAACTCACATTTTGTCTGGTCCATTTGTCCTTCTGATAAGTGTAGTTCCTCATATTCAGAAGACTATATAAATTCAGCTTTAAAGCAAGTTTTGAGGGTGCATGCCCTCAAGCAAAATATTGCTACTTTTGTAAACAGCATATGATATACATATATACGTATACATGTACACGCACATATATATATATATGACCTGCCATGTGGCATTTTTTAGGAATTGGGTTCTCCTCAAAAAGGGCCACTAAAGGTGCTTTCCTTTCTAAAATAAGAGGTGAAGCCCTTGAGGAGGTGATTACGTCATGAATGTGGTGTCCCAAGGAATGGAATTAGTCTATATAACAGGCCTCTGGAAGAATGTCTTTCCCATTCCACCATGCCAGAACATTGTAATGGTGTGACATTATGAGCAGGCAGCCCTCGACAGCCATCCAATCTGATGGCACCTGAATTGTGTGCTTCCTATTCTCCAGGGCTACTTGGTTTATGTTTTTTTTTTTTTTAAGTAGAAGCCTGGACGGACCAAGGCAGGAGTGATAATTTTACTTTTTTATTGTTTGTACTTTAACACAATCTTTACATGAAAAAATATTGATGCTATACAGATAAAGATCTTCTATAATGTTGATGGATTAAAACCATTATTTTAAGGAATTCAGGTTTTCTTTGTATTTTACTTAATTTTTAAAATTTTATGTGTATGAGTGCATTGCCTGAATGCACATATGTACGCCTGTGTGATCCAGTGCTCACAGAGGTCAGAAGAGGGTGTCAGATCCCCTAGAACTGCAGTTACAGACAATTGTCAGCCATTATGTGGGTGCTGGGAAGTGACCCCAGGTCCTCTGCAAGAGCTATCAGTGCTCCTAACCAAAGAACCATCTTTCCAACTCCAGGAATTCAGTTTTTAAGACATGAATTTACACAGTGAAATACAAAAAAGCTTCGTCCTAAATTTTGAATAGCTGTGCTGTCTGAAAATTGACTGCATATGCATCCTAAGATACAGGCTGATTTCTCTAGCCATTGTATGCTTTTGGGTCTCATTGTGGTAAGGGATTCTTTGAATGATCATTTCACATTTCTTTAGTTTTCATACTTAATGTTTCTTTAGCTAAAAGCAAATTGTACTGTGATGTATTTAATCCAAGGCCTCATTCATGCCAGGCAAGTGTACTACCATGGACTAAATCTCTAGGTCTGGAAGTTTTATATTACAGGAAAGTAGCAATATATTCTGAAAATTAATGCTTTTGGGAGGAGAAGACTGGATATCAGTATAAAATTGGTATCAATTATGATGTCATTTTCCCTCACTGATTTTAGTTACTACAGTTTTGGTGAAAAGATAATTCTAGTCTCAAATTTCATCTTAAAATGTATAATAAAATTGAATGCAAAATAGACAAAGTGAGAGATGATCTTTTTTCTTATTTAACTACAGAGTCAATAAATTGTTGTTTATAATGTACTGTCATAGCATTTTTGTATTATAGATTATACGTATACATTTCCTTTAAAACAATGAAAATTCATGCATTCTCCTCTCAATCATGATTTATATGATTTTGAGAAGACAGCAGCCCTACAGCAAAACATTCAATGAATTATTAAAAAGTGCTGAGAATTGCTTTGTGACTGTAACAAGCTAAATGAGGATCATCTAATTCTATCAGCTGTTAACAAATAGATTCAAAATAGGAAAAAGTCCACAAGTGAACATTTTGTCTAAAGTTAATATTTCATACTTTTAAGAAGGTCAGAAGAGCTACAGAGATACACAACTTTGGATCTGCTCCACTTCACAGACTTATTTATTCATCATTAGTTCCATAAGTAAATTTGTTAACCTAAAGTAAATGCGTTAAACAGAAAAGAATTAGAATAAATCAAGAGGAAACACAGGAAACTGAAAGAAATAAGAAATCTGTGAATACAGATAATCACATTCATTAGAAAGCAAGAAAAGGAAATGCAGTGTTGCCATTAGGGTGCTGTCTGTCATCGTGCACTGACACGGAAATCACACAGTGGTGATGCTTTCCGGGATGAACAGGGACAAAGGAAGAATTGAAAACCAGGATGTAGTGAATATTTGCAAATAAGACCTATGAAGAATGGTAAAGGGGAGCAAGGTATGTTGACAAATGAGTATACTAAAGGGAGATATGTTTATCTAGAAAGAAGTGCACAGAGATGATCGAAAGAAGACCGGAATCAGTTATCCTCATTAGTGGACAAAGAGAGAAGAAAAAACAGTTTGAAAGAGAAAACAACGTGCAGAACTTAAGAAAATCTCAAATCAATAAGGATTTAAAGCAATAAATCAAAAGACCAGGCATCTCATGGCTATGGTGTATCCCTTTGTCAAAGAGTCAAGGTTGATGTTAGAAGCTTATTAAGAAAGGTTTATAAATAATTAAGTCAATCCTGCCTTACTACAAAGAGTTAACAGATGTGAACCATAATATCTCCCCCAAAGTTGAAACTAATTTATCCCATTCTCTCACTTATGGAGAATCAGCCACATTTACTTTTATAGCTCATATTTTGGAGATATTTGAAAAATTCATTTTAAATAGAGTGAAGCACAGGAGGAAAAGTGTAAAGAATGTATGCCATGCTGGCTTGCACAGGAAGTAGAAGTTGCTTGCAAAAGCATGATGCAAAATAAATCACCTGTTTTTACTGATCCCAAACCTAAAAAATGAATTCATTTTCCATATATGTATTGATTCAATGTCAGGAACTAGACTAGGCAGTTCTAAAAAATCAATTGGAAGGGCAGAATCCAAATATGTTCTTCTTTCTTCGAGATCTCTTATTTGGATACTCATATCTTACCCAACCACTAACTACCTCCCAAACAATGTCCATTGATTGCAAGAAAACAAATGAAGCTAGTCTCTTTCTCTCTCTCTCTCTCTCTCTGAAAATATATGAAACTATGGCAAATTTTGATAATATATAAGTACATTGCAAAGATTACAATTTAATGATTTATTCTTCCTCATTTACAGTTCATCACCTGTCCAGAAGTAAAAAAGAATGTTCTTTTTTGCATGGATTAATATCTTTCTCTTAAGAGAAAGTAAATTAATAATGTAAATAAGATTGCAAGAGGATCCTTGAAAATAGTAGAAAACTTTCTAAGAACCTTCAAGCACTTTAGAAGGATCCATTTCCACACAATTGATATGCTAATTACAAACCATTAAGTCCAGTCAAGGATGTACATTGGATAACACTTTGTTAGTTTAATGTGAGTTAATGTACCTACTTGAAATAACAGAATTCTATTCCTTTCCAAAATAATCTATTTTCAGATTTTTTTCCATTAATTGTTACTAAGCTTCCTCCAATTAGTAGAGATTAATGAAATTTTATGGCAGTTAATATTTAGGAACCAAGAATTAGCAAATCTTCTATGAACTCTTTCTGATTATAGAAAGCTTTGGGTTTGAGAAGAATAATCCAAGTTGAGACTTTGGCCTATATTTTAATTCAGTAGTGCTTCCAAACACAATAAAATAACAAACAGGACAGGTTTGGGTAAAATTCATAGAGTGGAAAGAATGTTGAAAGAGGGCAACTTGTAATGTATAAAGTGGTCTTCTGAGCCTGGAAGATGTCTTGGTGCTATAAGGCACTTTTGACAAGCTTGGTCACCTGAGTTAGACCCCTGGGACCCACATGGTGGTAGGAGAAAACTGACTCCCCCCAAGTTTTCCTCTGATCTCAGAGCACATGCACATGTGAAACTGGGAGAAAGGGGGTCCCCTAGAGAGTTCTTAGTCTCATTCATAAAAGATTTGAAGAATGGACCCAAATGGACTCTTTCACAATTTTTTTTAGAATTAAAAAATATATAATCGTTAGGGCAGGTGAGCTGGTAATCTCGGCAGCTGCCTTGACGAGGAAAAAAGAAGTGAGAAAGCAAGCAAGCCACGAAGCCATGCAAGTTTTGAGCAGCGCCATGGCTGTTCAGGAGAAGGAAGCATTAGAGAAAAAAATAAAGAAATGCAAGATGCTAGGGGCAGCCCAAAGCTTTAAAGAAGGCATGTCTAGAAAAGGAATATGAAGAAGAAAAGGAGAGATTATGTTTTTCTGAAGAATTCAGAAAAGTGGCCAGACTTACACAGACATGGTTCGAGGAGTTCTGTGCTAGGAGATGGGATTCCAGACAGGAAAAATTCGCTATCTTGTTAATGCACTAGGTATTCCGCCCATCTATTTAGCATAACTTAAGGTGAACCTGCCTTTCTAGGGGTGGTCCTATAACTAGACGAATGACCAATGAAACTGGAAAGGTGAGACTTTCAACAGATAAGACTAAGAATTTTACAGTCTTAGCTAGTTAAACTCATGAGGCTTTTTGCTATTCTAACACATGCACAAACCAAATACACCTACATGCACACAATAATAAATAAATAAACAAATAATAAAATGCAATAACTTTAAAAAGTATATTTGGTCTTCTAAGAAAAAGTGAGTCTTTCTTTCCATAACTGTATACATAAATATAAGCCTCTCTTATCCACAAACATCAGAAAAGCAGCATTAGAACAAGGACAAGGTGGGGTCTAAGTAGTAGACTTACCGTTAGAGTACATTTTTTAAAAAATATTTTATTATTTTTATTTTATGTATATGAATATATTGCCTGCATGTATGTGAGTGCACCAGTATCGTGCATTGCTGCAGAGGTCAGAAGAGGGCTTCGGATTCTCCTGGAACTGATGTTAAGGATGGTTCATAGTCACCATGTCGGTGCTGGGAATTGAACCCGGGTCCACTGGTCAGCGCTCCTAACCACTAAGCAATCTCTCCAGCCCTAAAAACATTTTTTTTAATAAACTAAAAAATGAAGAAACACAAGATGCCAGGTATTAGGCCCATCTATTTAGCCTTCCTGGGAGTGGTTCTATCACCAGGTAATTGACCAATGAGACTGGAAAAGTAGGTCCTCCAACAGATTCACATTTTTTATAGACTGGACCAGTTCAATTTATGGGGCTTATTGATACCCTAACACTTCCTTCAGCATGGCCACACCTCCTAGTACCATGACCCTCCCTAAAGAGCACAATGAATTGGGGACCAAGTGTTCTAATACTTGGAGTCTTTTGGAGACATTTTTATTAAAATCACCAGAACATACAAGGTTTTCTTTGTATTTAATTAATTACCTTTTTTTTTTTTAAATGTGTGTGAGTGTTTTGCTTGCATATATGTATGTGCACCTTGTGAGTGAGCAATACCCTTGGAGGCCAGGCAGGTGACAGATTCCTCTGGAACTGTAGTTGTATTTTTTTCTTAGCTAGGCACTGAGCCTGGGGCCTCTGCAAGAGCAGCCAGAGCTCTTAACCACTGAGCCCCATTTCTCTAACCCCTACATACAAGTTTTAAACAGCACCACACACAGTAAATAGAAGAGTAAATCAATATCCCGTTAGTTAACCATCACTAGATTCTGACTTTTAATCAAAAAAGAAAAAAATTCCCGCATTATTTCCTAACTGGCCATTTTCCAGCTGTGGCTCTTTGCTCTTCCTTCCTCTCTTGATTTATGCCTTATTTTGTCTTGGTGAGTTATATGAGAGACTCTACTTCAATGAATATCATTTATATGTATTTCTACAACTTTATTGCAGTTGTTCACAGATAAGATTTTACTTATAAAACAATCATTTTCACATACTATGTTTTATAACATATCTATTGGTAAATTTTACTTTGAAAAATACGTGGAATGCATTTATACGGCAGCCTTTCTCAGGGCACATGATAATCTCCGTATCGCTCGAGTTTTAGTGGATGTGCTGCTGAAGCAAGCACTTGCTTTTGAAAGAACAGACTGAGAAATAAATGTGTTCAAAAGTTTCAGCGTTTGTACTAGTCAACTTTTTAACCATCCAAAGCTTGTGAGTTTCTAGCAAATAAATATATACATATACAAATGTGTGTGTGTGTGTGTGTGTGTGTGTGTGTGTGTGTGTGTAATTAAAGAGCCTGGATGATTGTCTCTGGTCAGCTTGGGTTCCTTCTGACCCTGATGGACATAGAATACATTCATAAGTGCTCTCAAAGACAATTCTGGATTTTCTCTAGAGCAGTACATTCATTTATTTATCAATTTTTCCTTCCTTTTCATCACTTAAAATGTTCCAACTGGACAGGAAGTTTTAAGATCCTGTACATCAGTTTATCACCAGATTTAATTTAAATTATTTTTAACATTTCCCTATTTGCTCTTCATATCAGTAGTATAAAATAGCAACTGTGCCTTTAAGTGACTCTCCCGGCAGCTTGTTCTCTCTAAATATTTTATTTATTTAAAAACAATATAAGCACATTAATATTTATTTAGACATTTTAAGTAATCATTTTCTTTTCCCTATAATGAGAGATTACCATAGGCTAATTCAGTGAATGAAGCATTTCACATACAAATTTTGCATTATCTGATAGGTTTTCATATGTAAATTGCGTGCTTCTGTTTATCTCGGGTGAATGGTGTCAAATATCCTCAATGCAAAATGGACCTTAAGTAACATTATCTTCCTAATGACTTTTCTTTTCCCAAAGAAAAATTGTCTATTTGTGCCAGGTATTTAGAAACTGTCACTGAAAATGGAGTTTGTTTTGTTTGCTTGTTTTTATTGAAAACATCAGAGTGAAAAGAGAAAGGAAATCTTTGAGGCAGGTTACCATTGTATTACCAATGTATAAAGGTTTGGGGTTTTGTGTTTAAGATCACCACAGCACAGCCATGAACACTTTGAAACCCTGAATATATGTTTCAATGAAAACAAAATTCCACTACAATTCAAGGGTTTTTATTAGAAGTAAGGCACTTAGATCACGTTTACAGACATGGAAAGACAAACGCATAAACACTGGAAATGGTTCCTCTCCACTCTAAAGTCTTCTTTGAATTCACCATGTGGGTGAAATCAAAGCACAGAACAAACAGCGTTTTGATATGGCTTTGAAGATGATAACAGCTTCTAACAGAGAAAAAGGCAGCTTTGGGTTTGCAGGAAAACGATGATTGACATGACTCCCAGCCCAAGAACGTTTACCTTTTAATGAGTGTGTGGAGAGAAGCTGTCCCTGATGTTTTCTTCTTCCAGGAAACTGCATCACTAGAATAGATGTCAGTGTCTGGGACTGCTGTTCAGGAGCTAGCCCAGCCTCTTTCAGGCAGGAGTGTGTTTTGATCTGAACGAGCATATGCAGGATCCAGATGTGTGCAGGAGAGTGTGAGGTGACAAGTGTTGGAGCCTGTCCTCTAAGGAACACTGCTTGGCTTTCTTATCAGGCCACCAAACTTGCTTGTTGGCTTAACACTGGCTCTAGGAAATGGTGAAATAATGGGCTCAACATGAGAGAAATTTAATTTCTTTTTCCAAAAAACTTTTTTTTCTGGATAATACAAGCATTCATCAGCTCCCTTCCTGAACATCTTCCTGTAAATGACTTTAGACAAAAAGAACTTTGTTATGCCTTGTTAATACAGTTTCAGAGTTTCCACTCTTTCATAGTTTTGATTTGTTTTAGTAAGGGCTTGGGTTCAAGTAATCTTATGTAGATTCAAATAAAATATGATTTAAATCCAGGCTTGTATCTTAGGAAGAAATCAGGTTTAACTAATTTCTGTTGGGCTAATCTAAAAAACTTTTATGCAAGTACTAGAGATAATTTGAAATTCCAAAAAGATAGGGGGCAGCATTGTAGCCCCGACAAGCAATCACAACTCATTCCAGCTGAAGTCTGGGTTAGGGAAGAAGCTGTGCTCCTGCACACTCACATCTCATTTTCTTCCCCTGGTGCACCTGGAGTATGTTTCTCAGTCTTTTGGTGCCTGCAATCAGAGTGGGGCTAGGGGAATGAGTTCTGGCCAGTGGAATACAGGAGAAAGTACTATATGCCCCTCCCAGGCATGAAAGAAATCTTTAGTAATTTTCTAAGTCTAACAAATCATGATTCCCAGGGAAAATCTGACCAACCTCAGCAGTTATTTTGTAATTGAAGTTTTCTTGAAATTCAGCTATGTCGTGATTTACAAGTGTTTATAGCTGTATTTTTGGTACAATGGCAGGTTGCGAGTTATAACAGACACCCACCCGTAGACAGCATAAAATATTTATTATCTGACTCTTTACAAAAGGAAAAAAATGTTTGTTTAGAGAGTAGATAGAGGCTCTAGGATTCACTACTGTGATTGCAAAGAGGAGAGGTAGTGGTCTAATTGGAGACATTTCAAAGACTTTTGACTTGGTAGCAATTCTCAAGGTGTGATTATGCATGTGAGTGCCTAAAGTGCCATAGAGTAAATTGATGTAAAGGGCACATGAGCGGACTATACACAGACATGTTTTCATATTATTGGTATTGGAGCCTACACTATCAAGTTCGATTATATACGTTGTTATATCTTTTATAGTTTTTACATTTTCTTTCATTAATTCAAACTAACTTCAGTTCTTTCAACTAATTTCTGTAGCCCACAGTGTCCTAGTAGCAATTTCACAATCTTCTTTTGTGACCTAACACCTCCAGGTGGGTGAGGATGCGATCAGATGTTCCTCTTAGGAAGGAACAATTCTTGCTCTGGTTCCCAGTCTGGGAGAGAATTTGAATGAGGCATCCTTCACAGCTGCTGTTTTTCCTGAAGCCAGGAAATGCAGTTTTTTGAAATTCAGGTTGTGCAGCACATTAATGGTGACTTTTATTAGTACTATTAACATAACACTGTTCCACAATTTGGAGCTTTCAGTTGTGACAGCACACTGCACACCAAAGTTAGTTACACATGATTTTGCTTGTTTTGATTTTCAGCCCCTTTTGCCACAGAGCAGGTGACCTGAAAGAATTTCTGGCAGTAACCATCAACAGAGACAAAATCAGCTCCTCCAGAATGTTGTGCTGAAGATAAATCATCTGTTTAGATTCTTCCCCTTACGAATTAAAATTATATTTCAAAGACACAGAGCAATTTCTTGCTTGGTACTTTTTTTCAGAGAAAGTCTCAAGAGTCATTATGTAAATTGCTTTGGTCTCCAACTCTGAGCTCTGTATTAAGGTGGTTCCTGCTAAATCACACCAAAGAAAAAAGAGTCTATTTTACCCTAATCCCTGGACAATGAGTCTCTCCTTGTCTTATATTTACATAACTAAAAGGGTCACACCAATGACCCCTTCTAGGACAAAGGAGGGCTGCGCCCAATGTGACCTTCCATTTCTGCGCATTGGAAGAGCAGCTGATAGTCACTTTGAGTAATTTTGAAACAAAACCACATAACTTTTGCAGCAGTAAAAAATATTATATATAATTAAAGACACCCACATATGTGTAGATATGTGTATTTGTGCATATGTGTTTATATGTATGTTTGTGCATGCATCTATATATGTATATATTATAATACATATATTTGAAAAATATATTTCAATGGATTTAGATAGAAATGATAAAGATACATTCATTGATAAAACGAATAACATGAGCTATATAACATTTTTTCAAAATAACAAATAGTACATAAATTTATTTTACCAAAAAATTTTTGCCCTACATTCCCTTAATTCCCATCTCTGTCCTTTCTGCTGTTAGTTATAAGTTTCATTCCTATATTATTAAATAACAGACTGTACTTGATTTGCTGAGTTTAAAATTATTCCATTAGTTTTATAATTTATTAGCTCCATTATTGTATTTTACTACCTTGTGGAATTGAAACAAGCCAATGCATGCATTTTATGGCAATGGACATGCTGAAGATTTCTTCCTTTGTGTGTGTGTGGGGCTGTCTTATTGAGACAGTCTCCCTATAGCATCATCTGTTTTGACACTTACTATGTAGACCAGGCTGGCCTCAATCTCACAGAAAGCCTCTGCCTCCAGAGTGCTGGGATTAAAGGTATGTGTCACTATGTCCAGCTTTATGCTCAAAATTTCTAATATCAATTATTACTCTCTTTTTGAAACAATTCTACTTTGGTTGGATTAATAATGGCAGTATTTCTCATTTTGCTCAGTGTTCATGTATTTAGTTAAAAAAGCAAATCAATATGCATAGTGGCTCACACCTGTAAATCCAATATAAGGAGGCTGAGGCTGGAAGATGGAGAATTTGAGAATAGTTTTGGCTATGTAATGGCAGCATGTTTAAAAAATAAAGGAGAATATTCCCAAGAGATATTTGTAATGGCAATAAACTTCTCAAAAGCCTAACCACATTGGCTAACTTATCTATCCACTTACATTTTCCACTTAACATCTCTCAACTGCTGACCCTGTAATCAGATAAAAGACCACTATCATTTTGTTTACTTGTCAAATTATTTAGCTTTCATTTAAAGTTGGTGTTTTATAGATGTGTAAATATGATTTCCTCACTTGACTACTGTCTTCTATATGTTGGATTTATGAATATCTAGCCAGTTTGTAAAATTTGCTTGATGCCCTTTATGTACTGAAACAGGAAGTGATATACACAAAAGGCGAATGTCAGCCCATATTTTTAGTGCATATATTTTGGTATTAACACATGTTCAAGTCAAAATTACTGCTAGTATTAGCAGTTTTCAAAAGAGCTATTTTTAATATATCAATACTACCAGTGAGTTGACTTATGTACTAAATAGATCATTTTTAACCTCAAGTTTTAATTTCATTATATAAGCTACTCTGTTTAAAGACAGGATATAGCTTCTATTATTACTTAGTATAACTGGAACTGATGTCATGACATAATCACTTGTTCAGAGAGCTATTATTTGTTAACCAAATGATCTCTGTAACATTACACAACTATGAGCAGGTATATTGACTATGTAAAGACACACACACACACACACACACACACACACACACGCACCAAGCAGTGTAAGTCAGAATTACTAAATATTTATGGAGAAAGCAAAAGTAGTTGATAAATACTAAACAGTGTTAAAGTTATAGTTATAATGAAAAGTGCATGGGAAAAAAGCATTTATATGTTTACATTAATAGAAATTTTAAGACTTAATTAAAAATTCTTAATTAAGATAAAGGTCACTTTCCAAGTGCTTGCTTAGCCTGCCTAAGTTGTTGGGTTCCATCGCCAACATAGGAGAAAGAAATCAAAGAAAAAGAAACATTTTTCTTTAGCACAAAACATTATAAACATTAGGTTTCAAAAACTAATGAAAATCCAAGACTCACTCTTCAAAAACTTGCTGTTACAGAATCATGGAGTGGCTTTTCAGGAAAATAAACTGTACTTATGAGTAAGAGGGAATTTAATCTTGTACAGAATCAGGCAATCATAGTATGTCTTGGAGCCTCATGTCTTCCAGAGAATGACAAATGTGATTTAGCATGGTAGGGTGGAACACAGAGTCTGAGTCAACTTAGGAATGGACTTAACCATATGGGCAATCAATCACCCAGGCTGGATCTTGGAGACTCAGTGGAAACCCCACACACAGACACAGCTGAGCTTTCTTGATTGTTGCCATTTTTTTTTGTGCCATCACATATTGACACTGGCACCGCTAGACATTCTCACTCTGGTGAAAGCACTGCCTTTAGTATTTCATGGACACCACCCTTCTTGCCTGTTCTTTTGGCTCATTTAATTTGCATTTTTCCAGGTAACAAACTATAACAATGAATACTGGAAATCCTTGCAGTGATTCATTAAAACAAAGTGGCTTTTGGGAGCTTCCTAAATGTGCTATTGATGTTAGAAAAGAGTGTGATTATCTGTGGATGAGTTTCTGTAGCAGTTCAGTGGCCAGCATTCTCATGGTTGGTGTCAGAAGTGAGGGTGCATAGTATTGTGTGAATGTACACTGAAGTCCACTAGGAAGCAAGACAGATTTTCAGTGACTTAAGATATAACTCATTATTGTTTCATTAGGGCTATGTCTGCAAAGCAGATCAGTGCAGATAGTGTCATGAGGTAAGTAAAATATGAAGGTATCCACCACTTTGAATGACATCACCCAGACTGCTCATCACCATACTGTTAAATAAATATGTAAAATTTGCTTATTACCAGTCACCAGTGAATGCTACAACAGATAAATAAACTATTAACTCTTTTCATCAGAGAAAGCAAAGATATATTTTCCTTACTAAACACATGATAGAAACTGTAGACATATCAATGCATGGGAACGTAAAATAATAAACCTCCATGATATGACATGGACATTCAAACCAAATTTAGACATTATAAGAAATGGTATTTGGGATTTTCCTTGGGAGGGAAAGGAATGGCATTAATTTGTATCATCAGCAAAATCAAAAGAGAGAACCTAGAGAGAATGGTGTCAGTTTATGAATAAATTCTTTAAGAAATCCCATATGCATACTAGTAATTTTTCTTAAGTTTTAAGGCCGGACTGTGGGGAAAGATAATGGAGTCCATTAGGACTGGCCTGAAAGTTGCAGGGATCTTATGAGCTTCCCTTCTTCAGTGGTTCTAATCATCTGGACTAGTACAAGTAAAGAGATCAAGCCATTATTTGATTAGCATCTGCCTTTGTTGTTAGGCCATGAGTATGGCGAGGACAAATTACATCTGAATTCCTGACTCCTTCATCTCGGTCTAGTGTGCTGTTCAATGCTGGAAGTGAATATTCAATAACTATTTTATGACTTAATAATCAAAAACTGAATTTTTACATAAAGTTTCATAATTTCAGGAAAAAGAACAGTTGAAATGTATTTCAAATTATATGAATAACCCAACAAAAATTGGCAAATGAAGCTCTCAAAGAATTAATAAAATATTTTTAAAACTTTATGACAAAAAACAATAAAAATTATTTTAAAAATTGATGCTGGGGGCTGGAGAGATGGCTCAGTGGTTAAAAACACTGACTGTTATTACAGAAGACACGTGTTCGAATTCCAGCACCCGCATGGCAGCTAAGTGTCTGTAACTCCAGTTCCAGGGGATCCGACAGCATCTTCTGTCCTCTGTTGGCCTTGCATGACACGGGTGCACTTACATACATGCAGGCAAACTACACATACACATAAAATAAAAATACAAATTTATTTTTTAAAAAATGATGCTGAAGCATGGTGTGGTGGCATATGCCTTTAATCTGACCACTCAGGGGAGACAGAGGCAGGTGGATCTCTACGAGGTTGAGGCCAGCCTCATTTACATAGCAAGTTCTAGACCAGGGGAGTCTACAGGAAGACACTGTCCCAAAATTTAAAAAAAAAACAAGAGAGAGAAAAAAAATTAACACAGAAACATTTAAAAACACAAACAGTTTCAGTAAAAGGAGAAGGTAAAAAAGAGATTATACAATTTTAATGTTTGTAATATGTTATGATACATGTAAAATAAATGATATGAAACATTTTCTTATTCATTTTTCCCTATTAAAAACAAGTACTGAGGCTGGAGAAACAGCTCAGTGGTTAAGAGCACTGGCTTGCATAGATCTTGGGTTTGCTTCCCAGCACCCACCTGGTGGCTAATGACAGTCTGTAACTCCAGTTCCAGGGAAATATGATGCCCTCTTCTTAACTCTGTGAACATTATACAACATGAGTACACTTACATGCAGGCAATATACTCATAGACAGAAAATTTAAAAAATACAGTAATAGTAATAAGAAATACCACTGTGCATTGCATGAATGTGTAAAACTGTCTAAAAGTTAATTTGATTAATAGTAATAATAATCACCAAGCATATTTTGTAAATGTTTAATTACGTATTTGAATAGTTCTTTGGGTAAGGAAATTATACTACTTTTTAATATAATTATCTGAAGTACAAATATTTGATTTGTTAAATTTGAATAAATTACAAAAAGTTCATCAGAGGGTTTTTATCTAAAATGATTTTCTCAGAAAGTCCATCAGAAATAATATCTGCACTTTTCAAGGATTGCGTCTTAGAAATCTTGCTGTATAAATACCCTTTGCATAATTTTTAGTTGTTAGCTTCAAACTCCTCCACCAATTTTTATGGGAAATTCTTACAAATAATATCTACTGATTTAAGTTTTCACACCTTTTCGCTTCCCCTGCCAATCTCACTAACAAGCAGAGAGTAGAAATACTAACAAGGTGATAACTGTCCGAAAGGTGGACAGCGGGAAGAAGTTGCAAAGCAAAAGCCTTGAATAATTGACAACCTAGA
The DNA here is from genome assembly GCF_000622305.1 of Nannospalax galili. Classification (NCBI taxonomy): domain Eukaryota; kingdom Metazoa; phylum Chordata; class Mammalia; order Rodentia; family Spalacidae; genus Nannospalax; species Nannospalax galili. Next base: position 323,262 of record NW_008340781.1, read on the forward strand.
TAATCAACCTCCGCATAATTACAGCCTCACTTGATCCTACATGTAATTTAGAAATGAGTAAGTATTGTGGATAGAGTTGTATTCGGTATAAATCCGAATATCAGCACATTATAATCCTGATGGGTTTGTTATTGCAAGAGGAACTTTTCCATTTAATTTGAAGGTTATTTGTTTCCATATGAATTAGTGCCTACTGTACTGATATATAAGAGTTAAGGTAAGGTAATCTATAATTTCTTCCTTGCATTTAACAAGAAGTACATAAACGATATTTAAAATCTTGCTATTTTGGCAGAAGCTCAAAACAAACATATGTAACAGTTTTCAAGAGAAATATCAAGCAGGCAGTGCCAAATCAAGGCATTATATTTAGTTTGCTGTAAATAATATGGTGTTTGCACATACTTCATCCTGACACTGGTCATGTGGACTCTCTAAAATTAGGAAAATGCAGGACAACACTTCTTTTAGAATCTAAATTTAATTCATTTTATGATTGAAAACCACGAAGGCAAATGCAGAATGAAGAATCTATCTTTTCATATTAATGCTAACTAAAGGCAGTAATAGATGTGTAAACATATTTATTGAGTAAAATTTATCCATGACATAAATATGTGACATTGACAGTGCTTTAAAAATACCCTGCTCCTGTGCTAGCTCAGGAGGTAATCTGAGGTAGATTTCTGGGAAGCAGCATTTCACATTTAAAATGAAAGACCTATTTACATTTGCTCCAGAAAGTGAGTATATGTTTAGCAGAATTTCTTTTTCCTACCAATGAAAACTGAATTTACTCAATGTGGTATTTGTTTTAACTATGAAGAAAAGCACATGTTTAGAGTGTGGAAGAGTACATTTATGTAGCACTATACTAATGATGTGTTTGCTGTTCATGGAATATCTTCTGTGATGTTTTATCTTGACTGTCAAGCCCATGGGATCAGAATAAGCAAATAAACAAATCCCTAAGGCATGCCTATTACGGAGTTTCTAGATTAGTTAATTGAGGTGTGAAGAGCCACCCAAAACGTGAGCAGCACCATTCCAAGGTCTGGTGTCCAGAACTGAACGAAAAGGAACTGAGTTGCAGACAACTTTGCTCTCCGATCCTCTCTATGCATATCATTTTAAGCTCCTACTGGCATTCCTTCCCCACCATGATGGATTCTGCATCCCAACTGTTCCTTAAGCTGCCATTTTCAGGGTATAGTCTTAAATTAATTAGAAGAATAAAACATGAATATATACTATTCACCAGCAGATAACTAAACAGATCTAGAGGGAGGATTAGATGTTGAAAAATTAGAGCTATATTGCAGATAGTCTAGCCCAGCTGGGTATAAATACAATGCTTTATTTATTTGTAGAAGTAGCACAAAGCTGACAGAAGATGTGAAAAGAGAAACAAAGGCCAATAGTAAATGATTATGAGGGATGCTCTATTATCTCCTCATGAGGGGTATTTTAAATATTTCAGGAACACTCATTCTTCACCTTCCATACTGTTTTCTGAATTCATAGCTTCTTTTTAAAAATATTTTTATTTATATGTGTGTGTTTTGCTGTATGTATATGAGTGCACCTTTGTCATGCAAAGCCAGAAGATGGAAGCCAGAAGACAGCATTAGGAATTCCCTAGAATTGGAGTTACAGATGGCTGTTAACCTCCAAGTGGGTGCTGGTAACTGAGCCTGGGTCCTCCTCTGCAAGAGCAGCCAGTGCTCCCTTCGGATTCCCCTAGAACTGCAGTTAAAGACAGTTCGTAGCTGCCATGTGGGTGCTGGGAATCGAACCCTCATCCTCTGCAAGAGCAGTCAGTGCTTTTAACCACTAAGCATCTCTCCAGCCCTCTGAATTCATGGCTGCTTATGTGAAGGAAGCTAGCAGGTACCTTTCATCTGGCTTATTCTCTGTAAATGCTGCTTTCCTGCTTCCTGTCTTCCTTTGAGCGCAAAACGTAACTGGCACACTGTGCCTCTTTGAAAGGAAAATTGACAACCGAAGCTGAGCATGTTTAGAGAAGTTACTAGGGCAGAAATGTGTCACTGTTAGTTGCTCAGCATGTGAGTTCCCTTCATAGCCTAACAAGATGCTAACGTGGAAATTTTGATCCAAATAAGACACCAAAGTGAGATACTAGATAAAAAGGAAATTTTCAAAGAACATGTGCACTAATTGGTTAAGTGCTCTTGAGCTTTGTAACTTCATAAAGATATTACAGACTAAGGATTTGTAGGGAAGATTTGTGAGAGTTTTGAGTCCCCCTTTCTCACAGTGGAGCATAAGACTATGCTTAGTTATTGCCTCAATCCTAACAAAGAGGATTGAATGTGACTGCTCAGTCTAATTTGAGTGCCTTATGGTATTAGAAGCAACAGACTGTATTGATATATAACGCCTCTTAAAAAATGTCAAGGACAAATGATCATGTGTCTAATTCTTAATGCTCAGAGATAAAATAATTGGGTACCCTGCACGTCCTGTCTTTATTTTCCCAGGACTAGATGCTCATAAGATGAGAAATGGTGAAGGCAGAAGGGTTCCCTAAGTCCTGTCTATTCATAAACCAGAATGAAAGAGACAATTTGCAGTTGTTAGCAATTTTTTTGAAAACTCGGGAGTTAAAGAACAGTATATTATCTGCATTATCGAATAAGAAGAATAAATAAATAAATAAATAATAAATGAATAAATAAATAGTTTGCATCATTTGACTATTGTGTTTTATGATCAATAACTAACTGTATGGTTGCAAAGATAGGTAAGACAAGAATGCCCTGTGGGAACTACTACTGAGTTAAGTTTCTATTGCCATAAAGTCTAGGAGAGTCATAAATAACGAAAGCTGCACATAATTGTATAATTTGAAGAAACTGAAGACAAGCTCAGATATTCACATGCTCAGGTTAAAGTTCAGATTGAAAACTACAGATTTTCTATAACTATTCTGAAAACAAAACACGATCATATTTCAACATCAGGCATAAAATAGCTAATGATCAAATGTGAAGTTCGAGTCTGTCTATAAGTTGTTAAATTACACTGCCAGGTATTGCGCTAGAGAGTACTGATAAAGATCTGAAATGGGATGTATAAGAGGAATAGCAATTTTCTTAACTCCAAATCTACAACTCCTACCCAAATGGGCATAACTCTGCTGACTATGACAGGCCTTGTTATGTCTTGAAGATCTGGTGATGTTCCCTCTAATGGGACATAAACTTGAGGTGAGCTACCTTGTATCAGGCCTGTACTATTCTCTGTTTTTAAGGCATAAAACTATCTTCAAATCTCCAAAAGTTTTATAAGACAGTTTATAATGCCAAACAAGACGGAGTAGGCATAAAAATATTTTAAAACTTTGACTTATTTAGCTTTGGAAAAATATTATAGCTTATGTGCATAAATTAAGGTTAGACCAACATCATAAGGCATAATCTAACTTGATTAAATTAACTAAATTATACTGCCTAAATAGTCCAGGTTCTATAATGTAGTTTGAGCAGCTGAGAGTGGTTCTGAACACTTGATCAATTTCTTGAAACTTTTGTCAGTTCAATAGTGACCTATGACAAGTAAGATTTAAAATCCTGAGAGTTTCTGAACAGAATGCAAAGGAAATAAAAATTGTGAGGAAATGGAAATATTCAATTTCTTGTTATTATAATCAAATAGTCATGTCTAAATGATAAGAGGATCAAAAGAGAATATTTTTTCAAAATATATTGTCCTTGAAAAACACGCTAATTAGGTTAAAAAAAAAAAAGGGACTTTTAACAAGTTTTTCACATGTCTGCCAGAAAATGACTTTCTAGTCACAGCCGAAATATGTCTACTAGTTAGAATGCTGAAACTTGTTAAGAATTGAGTCACATCATGAATACCCTAAATGAAGGTGAGGTTAGGTGAAGGATTTGAAATAACGTGTTATGTCCTATGAACTTTCCCTTAGTCTTACTAAAGGGTATATGTGACAATTTATTAGTTGGCAGAATTGAAGAAGCAAGATTCTCATGACTTCTGGCTTTGAGCTACCTCTAATTTCTGAAGAGCCAGACAGTGATCATGAAAGATAAATATCAAGTTCAGTGGTTGAATGATAAGGGAGTTTCATCAAGGCTCATTTATGGTAGGTTCATGTACAAAAACATGTCTCCACAAAGATGTGTGCACAAACACATTTGTGTTTGCTTTTAACCTTATCTATAAAGTTGGAAGGAAAATGGAAGAATTCCTATGTTGGTTTCTGAACTCACAGAATGAAGGCTCAAGTATGCAGAAGCAAGAATTTGGACTGGCTGGAAATTTGATTATCTTTCAGTATAATAAACTGAAAAAAAATCTAAACAAACCAGAATCACGGTCAATACGATGCTTTAAGTTAGAGCAAGTTCTCAATTTCTATGCATCCAATTTTCCCCATCATCAGGGAATATGATCATGTTCTTATGCCACAGATATAACATTATTCAACCATGCTTCTATCAACATGCTTATAGGACCAAGAGAGATAATTAATAAACAAGAATGCCAAGTGTGTGTGTGTGTGTGTGTGTATGTGTGTGTGTGCCCCTTTAGATAAAGGAAAAGGCAACAAAAACAAGATTCTGTGATTTCAGAAAACAAAAGGAAATGTTGATGAAACGTGTACATTGAAATTCTAAGAAATATAATTAACAACTCCTTGGTTTGAGAAATATAATTACTAACTCCTTGGTTTGAGTTGACCATATAGGTCACATTTGATATGAATGTGCATCCTACCAGTTACCAGAGAAACTGAAAGACTTCTCCAGTTTTTTTCTAGGAAATGAGTTTGATCCACATTATTTCCACAGGAAACCCTTATACATTCTGTCTAAGCAAAATGGAGTTTCACAGGTCAGTTCCAATACAGCATTAACTACTCTCTTAGGATGCAGCTGGTACTCAAGCAGCTCAGTGCTCTCTCTTATCTTTGAGATATCCTTGTGGACAAGGAGAACATCCTCCTCTTCAGTCTGCTTCATCTCCCAAAGCACACAACTGAGAGGGAGGTATAATCTGTCATTCTGATCCCTATCTACTTACTAAGATTGAGATGAGCATTATGCATGATCATCTCTCTAGTATTAGTGGGGTGAACAGAGGAACTGCATCCTGTTGCTTTTCAAATGATTATACCATTGGAACATAACACTCATGGAACCTTGTTATAGGGTAGACACTTGAATGTTTTTAACATCTTTTTGCATATAAATGGAGATTTCTCATAGCATTTTTCCAAATTTATAAGACAAATTAAATATAAGTATACATCACTTAATAGTCCCAAGATATTTCATACTAAATAATACATATGATATAGTAATTACTTTATTGGTATATAGTACTATTTAGTAAAATTAGGAGAATTTTCAGAAGCAAGTGCATATACTTTCTTGTTCTCTTTTGAATCAATTCTCTGTAGACCAGTCATGTTTTTAGGTCATCACTCTCCCCTGCCGTAACCTCTTGACTGAAGCCATTGTTTATGGAACAAAGTACAACCTCCTCATTGTAGCCCTGCACAATCTTGTCTCATTTACCACTCTTCTGATGTAATTTCATTCTGACAAAAGTTGCCTTTTTGTTCCTTAATTAATCCCTTTGTTGCAATTAGCCTTTTTATATGCTTTGTTTTTCTGTTTGGGTTCTTACCACTTTATGGTTCCTCCCTTTGTTCTATTTTCGGTCTAATTTTTCTGAATTTTTTAAAACTTAACTTTTGTTACTCTGAATATCTCATAGAGAGTATGGAGACTATTTCAGAATCAAATCTATTTCTTTCATGATATTAAATGATAAATGTAAGTGTGTAGGTCTATTATTTGTTTGTTTAATATGTCAATAGTCTATATCTATATCTATTCACTAGAATTTAAGCTCCTTGAAGGCAAAGACTTTGTCTGTATCATTAGCATTTATCCCAGGGGTCAGTAGACAGCAGATGATTCAACATAATTTGTGAAAAAAAAATTTATTGAACAAAATGTTTGACAAGCATCAACTAATTGGAAGTAGGAATCACTGAATTTCTTTGAACCAAAGTTCTGTTTAAAATGTCTTCTTTGAGGCTGGGGAGATGGTTCAGTGGTTAAGAACACTGGCTGCTCTTGCAGAGGACCCAGGTTCAATTCCTAGCATCCACATGGCAGCTAACAGCTGTCCATAACTGCAGTTCCAGGGGATCCAACGCTCGCCTCTGAACTCTGCAGGCATTGCATGACATGGTGCACATACGCACATGCAGGCAATATACTCATACACATAAAATAAAACATAATGAATAAAATATTGTTTTAAATTAGAAAATACAATGTCTTCTTTGGTGGATTATTCTGAGGGTTAAATTAGACAATATGGGAAATTCCAAGGTATTAGTGCTGCAGTCTATGAAGTACTGCTTTCCTTTCCTTTTGGATTTGTTTATCCATTCACTTACTTGATCTTTCTTCTTTCAGTCATTCAACAAATACTTTTGAATTTTCCATCCTTCTTGTACATTTAGGTATCAGATTATAGCAGTGAACAAAGGAAATGAAATGAGAATCAAGAAAGAAGTAGGTAAACAATTGAATGTTTAATGTGCCAGTCAATGTGAGTGTTATGTAATAGAACAAACCAGTGTAACAGAATGGGGGGAAGGGTAATCTGAGAACCCAAAAGTTCTTCAAGTAAGCTAACATTGCTTTGGAGACCTAAATGGAAATCAGATACATATAACTATAGAATATGTGAAGGAAGTTCTAGGCACACTGTATAGAAAGTGAAATACTCTGAGGCTGGAATATGCCTAGTCAGTGAGGTGGGACAGGACCTGTCAATGATGCTATTCTAATTGTTGAATTAAGGATAAGTTGTAGGATGCTAAGCATTTAATAATCTAGGAGAGAGATAATAGGAAGTACATAGAATCTTAGAACTAATTGAATCTCAGATTTCCATCAAAGATTTACCAATGGAATGGGTGAGGTGTGTGAAATGAATAGAAGAGAAAGGATAACTAAATCTATTTGATTTTTATATGGTAACGACCTTGCCATTTTGGAATTTGGTACAGAAGACTAGGAAAGCAGTAGGTGACCAGAGAGCATGGCCTCAGAATCACTTTGAGTGGTCACTCTTGGAAAGCCTAGTTACTTTTAAAATCTGCTACCACTGCATCTTCATGTATTTGCCAACATTTTGTGTGTGCAATCTATAATTGTTTTTATGAGACTAATCAGACTTGTCTAGAGGTTTAACTGCTGTTCATCTCTATCAGTGCAACTCAGATGGTTGGTGGGATCCTTTTCAAAGACTCTAGCGTTGTGTGTCATAATAATACTAGGTGTTACACTTACTAAACTAGAACATTTTCTAGGATGATCAAATTATTTCCAGTTTTGCTTTTAGAGATGGCAAGTCTATTGTAATTCTAGAAGATTCTCAAGCCAGTGTTACATGTATGCAATGATTAGGTGAATTTAAAGAATTGAGTTTGTGGTTTAGCATGCTTCTGGTTTCATTTGAAACTGGATCAGATCACTAGGCTTTAGGGGCTGACCACACAAACACTGATAGTGAGTGACACCTGTCGAGATTCTTTTTCTTTGTTTTTGTCCAAAGTCCAAATGAAACTCTAACTCCAATTACTTGCCTTACAAATGCCAACAGAACACTGTGATTCTTTGACTATAACTAGTGTGACGGTTTGAATGAAAATGTCCCCCATATGCTCCAAGTGTTTGGACATTTTGTCCCCAGATTACGGTGCTGTTTTGGGAGGTTTTAGAAGGTGTGGCTATCCTGGAGGAAGCATGTCACTGGGGGTGGGCTTGCTTCTTGTGCCTGCTTGATGATGTGAGAGCTTAGCTTCTGCTGTTCCTCTTCTAGACACTTTGAGCCACCATGTCTTCCCGCCATGATGAACTGTAATTCCCCTGGAATTGTAAGCTAAAATAAACTCTTCTTTCTATAAGTTGCTTGGGTCAGTGTTTGCATCACAGCAACAGAAAAGTGACTAATATAGCTAGGAAAACCAAACCACACAAAATTTCAGCTGAACATGCATCTTACCAAATAAATGAAAATTTCTCCAATTAGAGATTACTCCTTTGCTCTGGAGCTATGCTTTTGCCAAGAGTGGAAGAGCAGTAACCATGCAGTGCACCAAATCTTGTCAGACATTGTGATCTGTAAGCTAAGGAATCATGGGCAGGTGGGAATGGGAAATGAAGGAGCACAGCTCAAATTCTTCTCCTGAAAACAATAAGAAATCTCATGTCCTGGAACTATTCTTGCTGTGCACCAAGGTGTCACTTCCATTGTTGACTTTTTTGAAGTCTAAAATAAGCCTCATATATTTAATTTTTAAGACAGTCTGTGAACATTTGGAAAGAAGTTAGAAACTTCTTCAGAACTCTAGCCCCCAAATGCATCAATATTATAATTAAAAATTAGAGCTACTGAAAAGCTTTTCTGGGTTGTTTGCTGTGCCTGGAGTTGTCAGTAGTTGCATCACGGACACTATGAGAGCTCTGGCTAATTATCTTTAATGCTTTGGGTTCCTTTGGAAATAGTAATTGATACTAATTATTTGACAGGACCACTAGGAAAACCATTTAATCACGAGGCTGCATATCGAGATTGCAAAAAACGTTTTGAATTCTTTATTCTATCCTCTCTACTATTCCTCCTGGGCTAAAAATATTTAAGTTTACATTTTCACAGAGAGGTTATTTGTGAAGTAATTTTTTCTAATAAAAATTTAACTTGAATGACTTCCGTAATCTGTTGACTGGGCCTTTAAAAATTGATGTCCCATGAGCCCGTGAAACTAAATCAGAAGGAAAGAGGCGTTGTCTTTTAGAATTCCAGAGGTCTGGCCCACAGATCTGTGGGGTCAGGAGGTGGGATTAACCTCTCACATCCTGGTAATGGTTTCAGAAGGACTCTCAAAATTCACAGATGATTAAAGAAGCCCTACTGACTGGCACTGAAGAAGAATGTGGAAGGTAAATTGCATTTGTTTAACAGCTCTATCTAACAGTGAAACTACACAGCCACAGCCACAGCCAGCTAAGTGATTGGAGACCTATTTGCATCCCTCTGTCATTTCTCTTATCTCTTATACTATAGCTAGAAGGTTTTTGTTCCTTCTCTTTTCCCCAAATCAGAATAATCTCTAAAATCATGTTTTTCAATTCTTCCATTTTAGGAGGAGCAAACACACAGACTTGTATAACCCCTACTGGGAAAATGTATATAAAGTTCTCTGTTTTATTATCTCAGTGATATTGAGAGTTCAAAGTTGTAAATTAAATGGAAGTAAAAAGCTAGCATTGGTTTTCATAAATAAATATTATGTTATTTCCACATTCAATTAAAAGGACACTATCTTACATTGTGTTTTATCATTTGTCTTTGTGACAGTATGAGTAAAATGTGTTTATAATTGGATTTACCTACATCTTTTAAGAAAAAAATTTCTTTTCCTATAATACTAATAGATTTAAAGCATTGAAAAAATACTGTCTTTGGGTCTCTCCAAAGTTTCTACTTCTGTTTCTATGATAGACCCTGGCAGGGAAGAGGAAGCAAACTCATGCATGACTCAGCAAACAAACATTATCTGCTTAAAGGATAAACATCTTAACATGTTCCAAAGTAGGCTGTAAGAGGTATTAATTAGCCATTGTTTTACATGACTCTTCTCCCAGAGGGTGGATCACACGACGTTTACTCATGGTGATAAGGCCATGGGTTATCTCTTCCTATCAATATTATGAAAATGAATATGAATTATGATGGGCATAGAAACTAATAGCTATTCTCATATTCTCGTAATTCAGTATTGTTTTGTTTCAGGTAGACAGGCACTTACTTCTTTTCCTTGGACGGCTGGCTTACTGCCCAAGGAAAACACTGATGATTCTTTTTGAATTGGAAATGAGAGTATGGAAAGGAGCCGGAGCACCTCAAATCCCTGTTAAAAACATAAAAAAGCTGGCTTATTCCTTGAGAATTTAGTCATATTTGATCATATTTGTCCCCCATCTCCTCCCAGATCCATCCCCACCTCCTACCTTCTTCTCCACTTTACCACAAAAGGAAAGTTTCAAAGATCTTAACTCAATTGCAATGAAATCTAAAAACAACCTCTTAGTCAAAAAAACATCCAAAATCAACAGCCGTTATGTCTATTATGTTTAAAACCTACTGCTAATACCAATAAAAACCTTAAGACAAAATGCTAAAAAAGAAAACATATTTCTATTCTGTGTAGCTAGATGTCATTTAAGAGGCCCAGGAAATGGTCTTGAATTCTATATTTTTTGTTAAGAGGCTGATTATAATACATGTCCAAAATAGTGAGTCAATGAAGAAAATCCAACAATGTTAAGGAATTCTAAAAGTAATAGTGATAATATAATTCATTAATATAAGTAATATTATATATATATAATATAATGCTTAAAATATCTTGAAGAAGTATCCTTTATTCTTTTTCTCCCAATGTTCAAATGTTACTTTAAATACTCTGTCCAATCAATTAAGTAGCTAATACCAATGCAATCATTGGTATTGCACAGAAGGGTTTAGTTATTTTTCCCCAAAACAAGATGTGGGCATCATTATAATTCCTGAATGTGATTTCTTATGTACCTAAGTCAGGGTTTGGTGTTATTTTGCATTGATTATTTTGAAGATAGTAAGTGGCAATTCAAGCTATTTTGATATACAAGCCTTATACTCATCCATGGTAAAAAAAAAAAATCATGGCCTGCATTAAATTAGGTAAATAATCATTTACCAGCTGAGAACCGTTTACCAACACAAGGATATTCAGGTCCTAAAATGAATCTTTATTTTTAGACAGTGCTTCCTGTGGTTCTTATAGCTGGGTTACTTGGGAAAATAATGAATAGTGTTTATAAGTTCCTTAAGAGTGGGACTGGTTAAGTGTCTGCCATTACACTGCTATCTAATTTAATATGAAATAACAAGGTGTATAAGAGATTGAGTGAATGTGGAAGGAAAAATAGGCAATGTGCATGCAAATCATAAGACTTAAATAAACATTAGTCTGTTGATTCAGTTAGCATATGTAGACTTTGATTTCTTGATTTCAAGCAGAGCAAAACCAAGGTAGTCTATGTGTAACCAACTAAGGGTTGCTCTGAAGATGAACCTCTGAGCTCATTTGGAAGTGAGATGCAGAATCCTCTACTACTAGTTGTTTTGACCTTTCTACAGAGAGATTTAGCAAAGAGTTATTTGGAGAGTATATTGGTTTGATCAGCAGTTAAAGCCTCAATACAGTGATTATAGCATTTGTTTCCAGACAGATACCCATGCATTTATGTTTTCATTGAGTTAAAACTAAGAAAATCTGAAAAAAGTATTGATGCGAATAAATATATTTATTGTTTACCAATTCAAACGATTTGCAAAACAGTTTCCTTTCCTTTCTCTTTGTCTCCATACTCATTCTAAATCTATGGACTCTGGGATCTCTGAAGGAATTTCCCTTTTTGTAATAATGGCATGTTAACACTGTTGTAGGGATCTTGTCAGCTTGTGTAACAGGAAGCAATGAGAAATCATGGTGAGATTAGAAAGAATGAGCACATCTGTGTGCATAGGATTCTGTGGGTGTCTGCATATAACTACAGGAAGGAAGTCAGGAGAAACATGGTGGAAGAAATTGAAAACAGAGATAGTGAGTATGTGACAGAGGACAGGTATATCCCAGATCATCAAAGTAGGGGGCAAGGGATAAGAAGTGAGAGCCCCAGACTACCCTGGGATTCTGCTTCAATTCCCAGGCATCTCACTGCCTCGGTCACTGCTCTCTCTGATGTGATACCTTGTAAGAATCCAGCACCTCCCATTCCCTGCCTCTTTTTTCTCACTGTCTGATAGCTCCTGAGCCTGCTATGCTGCCATGGGAACCTGCAGGAGACAGTAGGCACCCAGTACATTTATTCTCTTTCATCTCTTTTTGAAGATGAATTAAGTATTTTTCTTTAGTTTCGCATGAAAAAATGTATCTTAACTCAAAAGATGCAAAATTTGCTCACTGGTGATACTTAGCTTAGCACCGGAAAGCAATAAATAATCAACAAAACATGTGACTGCTAACAGTGTGGCAGTGTGTCAACTTTGAAAGTTATAACAATAAATATTGGTCATTAGCAAATATTTAAATAAGTATAATCCCTGTTAGTAATTGTTTCTCAGAAGGAGAAGCAGCTGACATTGAATTAATAGAGTATATGCCTGATGATAACTAAGAAGACAGATTCTACAATCAGATGTATTGGCTTTAAATTCTAGCACAATTATGTGAGTTCAGCAAGTTATTTAACTACTCCAAGATAAGGTTTTCGACATCTTTGCAATGAATTGTAAGAACAGGATGGTCTCACTGAACTTAGAGAAGAGACTAAGGGAAAAATTTTATGAAAAGTGCTTGTAATAGCACAGTCAATGTTCAGGAATAACAAAATGCCCTGTTAAACAAGAGCATCATGGGAATTATACCCACAAAAGTAATTTTGGTAACAGGAGAGTCCATATTTATACCTGTCAAATGTTCTTTCTTTTCTCTCTTTCTCTTTCTTTCTTTCCTTCTTTCTCTCTGGAATTTTAATACCTTGTCAGTGAATAATTACATATAGTTTATATATTTAAATGATGAATTCATTTCCAAGGTTTCTCAAAAGAGAGATAAGGAACTGTATCTTTGAAAAGAAGGAATAAACTCCAAGAAAAAGATAATTGCTTCTTAAAGTTACATGAGAGCCAATGAAATTAAATGATGTGATATTTTTATCATATTATGCATGATTTGCAGAAGAAATTAGTTTGTATACATGAGTAGTAGGTTGTTTTATTCCAGATTTAACCAATTTAAAAATATTATTTCATCAGATTCTTCAGAAAATAGTCTCTTGTTAAACATGCACTGTACTTTAAAGCATTTATTTTGTATTTGATACACACAGTAGTTATGGTACAAATTGCCTTTTATGTCATTCATAAAGAGGAACTGAGAAAAGTAGGTTCTTTTGCCTTTTAATGCTATTACTATTATATTTCAGTACCGACACTTACCATATCTAATTAGTAAATTGCACAAATCCAACAGGAGTTTAAATAACATGCTATGAATTTTCATTTGTACATGTGGCTTTGGAGCACTGCCATTTCCTGAAATAGGAAGATTGTTCTGAATAGTAAACAATAAAATTTTCTGTTTTAGCGCCAACTTTAATTTGTGTCTGGCTTGAGAAATGCGATCAAATTATCTAATCAAAATCTTTGACACCATCAATGGGCTATTTAAACATAAAGACAATATTGAAATGAAGCCTGTGAATTAATCTTGTTATCTGCATCAAATTGAATTGAGGACTAAAATAGAGCTTGTGCCCAGCCAAGTTTAGCTTTCAAAAATGACGTTGACATGCGCATTTTTCAGTTCTGTGATGGTCCTTGGATTAGTTTCACATATGATTTTTAAAATAAAATCAAACGAAGAATAAATATCTGATTTCAGAGAAGTCAATTTCAGTGTTATCTGTCTCAGTGAGATAGGATAATTTTTCATGCATCTGTGTTTATTATATCTAAGTAGGTGATAGATTTAGATAGAGTATACATATATACACATCCTTGTAAAAACCACAGCAGAAGATCTTTTTCCATGAAAATGCAGTAGCATTAGTAAATACTTCCATGAGGGCCTGTGTAAGGTACCTGGAGAATAAAAGCTCTAACTGTTGTCAAGTGGAACTTCGGTTTCTAAATGTTTTCCATTTTCACCAAAATGTCAAATTATTTTTGGTGTGAAGGAGAAGGTACTCTTTGTAAACTGCCAGATTGTATACCTGATTGTTAAAAACTTCCAAAATTGAAAGCAAAGCCCAACTCTCTATATTCATGAGAAATGTTTATCTTACCAGATAAATGTGCAATGTAATATTACTTTGAATAAGTCAGAATTTATTATTATAAAAAATTCATTATTGCCTTATGCTTTAAGACAGTCTAGGCAACTTTTGGGAGTTTCATTTTATATGTAAAGAAAATGTGAATTATAACAATAAAAGCTTGCCAAAGATGGCATGAATGGCTGAAATAAATAAGAAGTAGATTACTCAATTTTCATCCTAGAATTCTTTTACTTTTGTTATGCACCCTCTGAAATTTGTGCCTACAAAATAACTCCTCACTTCTCAGCAGTTAAGCCCTCAAGAGATTCTTTGTGTTAACTCAAAATGATCTAATTTTATAAAAATCAATATCACTATTAATGCATTGTAGGCTTCTTAGTGAAATGAATTCATAAGTTTAATAATTAAAGATTATTTCTACGTTAACCTAGATTTTTGGTGGAAAAAAGCCAAGGCAATTTACGTAAAGAGTGGACATTGCTTGCACATGAACCCCTATACTTTATAGGATGACGTACATATATTTTAGTTACAATCACACTAACAGAAACTAAATTTCTAAAGCCAGCTACATCTTTCTAAGTTTGTTTGAAGGAAAATGATTTTACTTTGGACAATCTTTAAACCGGTAGAGTAAAATCAAGAGGGTCAATATTTATTTTATTTGTAGCCAAGCATTTATTTTTTTTTTAATTTTAGAGATTAGTAGATTTCCAAACCAGAATTAAAGGAATGCTTTATGTGATTTATTTTAAGTTCTTTCATATTATATAAATATATGTCCTTGTAACCCCAGCTGTCTGGGAACTTGCTAATTAGACCAGACTGGCCTCAGTCTCACAGAGATCCACCTGCCTATGTCTTTCTGGTACTGAGATTAAAGGAAAGCACCACCAGCTACACCTAGTACTCTTAAAATATATTTAAAAGTATATAAATGTGACAGTGTGTTGAAGAAAATTAGTTAATGCAAGTTTGACCAGAATACTGAAAATTTTATTTAAAATTTTAAACAGATTAAAATTATATAAAATGAACACTTTTTCAGACAAAGGTCTGTATTTTATTAAGGCATTTTATTTTTCCATATGATACTGATATAAATAATTCTGCTCACAAATCTTGATGTAATGTTCATCTGTGCTCAGCATAACACAATGCACTCAAAATCAATACTGCAGAAATAAACATCTGATGCTATTGCATGTGAGTGTGCATGCTTATAGCTCTTTGTGGGGAGCAGAAAGAGGGAGAGCCAAGAGGTGGTCAGAGGACAGGAGAATGCACTGAGGGGGATAAAGAGATATACCTGTGAAAATGCACCGTGGAACAAAAACACTGTGGGGCTCAAGCAATCCCTGTAGCACATCTTTAGGCTGATCAGAATGGAACAATAGAAACATCTTTCAATAAACCAGTGTCTCAATATATATCTTTTTTCTTCAAAGAATAAGGTTCCATTTAGATAAAAACAAGATATATATTTATCCTAAAATAAACCAAGTCATATTTAGTATTTTGAGTTTGATATAGTGTGTTAGAAAACTTTAATTTGCTGCACCTATTATTTAAATTAAAAAAGCGTATCAGAAACTGGTAGAATTAAGACTTAGGTTCCATTTTCAATGTCAGAATTCTTTAGGCTACTTCATAAGCTATGAAATCATGCAAATAAATTATGCTGAAATGGTCCTCTCTTTCATTCATGATTTCATTAGTCAAATACGTTGTCTTAAGAAATACATACATACTCTGAAATCAGAAACATTTTACTCTGTGATTCTCAGATTCATGAAGGGGAATTTGCGATGAACTTAAACTAAAAGGAATTATTGGAAAATATTAGCCAGAATAAGAATTCTTTGCTTTTAACATCTCAGTAAGCTTGTATGATATAGGAACAGATTTCTGAATAAGTTAATAACATTATTTTACAAGGTAGAACGACATATTCAAATTTGAGCTTAAAAAAGTCTTGATCTGAGGCATTTTGTCAAGAGGTTATGTAAGAGCTGTTAAGTTTAAGTAATCATAATCATTGTAAATCTTAGCATCAAGTATTGAGACCCGAAGCTAGTAGATAACACTTTTCTTTCCTGTAACTGAGGATTGTAGTCTTGTCTCAGTCAGTCCTTTAGCTGTTTCTCCTTGCCTGCTGTGGTAGCAATTGAATAGAAGCTAATATTGCCTTAGAAATTCCTGCAGAACTTCTATACTTACTGCGTATATACAGTCAAATCAAATTTTTATGTGTAATTATAGTTTGTTAGATTTAAAAATGACTTTCATGTTTACATGTAACTCATTAATTATTTCTCATGAATCAAATTAATTAATATCTATCTTGTTCAACGCTCAGGTTTGTGGTTTCAATGATCTATAAATGGAAATTGAAAATGTGTGTTCAGAAAGTCTTCATTGAATGTGAACAGTTATTTTCCAGATTCATGGGAAAATCCTGACTGGAAACAGGGATTTGAAAAGAAAAAAGTAGCAATCTCAGTAGGAGGTCTACACCACAGCTGTATTACAATATGCCCAAACAACTGTGCCCTATTATGTTAATAAAGCAAAAAGTATATTCCTGTGATATGGGTGTTTCCAGTATCCCTTCTTGTAAATAGAAACCACCACCCACAATGCATTGTACAACTTCCGAAATATGTAAATGTGATGCACTGTAATCACATACAGGGTTTGGGTGGCATCACTCTAAGCATGGGCTGGGTACGACATACAATGCATTTTGGATTTGAGTTCATTTAAAAATAGTATGCTATTGCTTTTTGATAACACTTATAATGGAATTATTTTGCTTCCCCAGTGAGTTTTCGTTTGGAACAGGAAAAGTGCTAGATGGTGATAACAGAAGAAAACAAAGCTAAGGCCTGTTCTCGGGGGGAAAATGGGTTGCTAAGCTTATTGAACTGGTCTGTTAATCTCAAGAAAGTAAATAAATATGTAGAGAAGAACCTCTTTCAATAGAAATGCCACTTAACTTGATTTATAATGTGCAGCATTAACGGAACCGAATCATAAAAATATCATGTATTAGCATTGAATGTCCTGTGGCCCTCATTAGCTTACAGGAAGCTCAACAGAAACTTGAAAATGCTAACCAAAAAATGACGGAAATCAGTTATGCTGTCCCTTTGGTTCAGCTGTACAATAACAATAATGATAAAACTTTGGTTTAGGCATCCATTTATATGTAAAAAAGTGAAGAGCACTCATCTAGGCAGAAGAGAGGTGCCAAGATACAGCAGGCAATGTTTAAGAGAAAAAGCCCCGGCTGTAAATGTGCACAATATTCCACATTATATACGTGTCATTTCTGAGTAGTGTTGGAACGATGCGGTGTCAAATCTGTATGACAGATTGAGGTGAAAGCTGGGAAGAGAGAGCTTGTGAAAAACAGCCCTAACAGAGTGGTGTATCCTATAGGAGATACCCTGCAGGCTAGAAGTAACCAACTTCATCACAGGAAAGGAAGAGTGCAGCAGGGATAATTGTCTACTAATTTAACTAGCTCATTTGGTCATTGTATTATTTAAATCTTATTCAAGTGTAAACAATGCCATCTAGTGATGTTATTACAAATTGCTCTTTTAACCATTAGACTTTGGTTAAGGTTAGAAGGCAAGTCTGACTACAGTAGAGCACTTTAACTTAATACCCTAGGATGTAGAAATAGAACACTCCCAATATAATTTTTAGTGGTAGACAATTACCCTTATAAGATTACACAAAATAAGACAACCCCCCCATATTTGGTCATTTTTTTTTTTTTTGCTAGAAGTTCATGTTCAATAGAAAAACATTCTGTGAATTTTCATCTTTCTGTGACCGAGTTTAAAGAATCTCTGATATTTGCTCATTCAATAGATCTTTAAAATCATTTGTACTGGAGGCATATCTTTTATTTAATCTTTGCTTTTCAAAAATAGTCTTCATAAAACTATAGCTACCCAAACTATCATTACGTATTTTTCTCTCTAGCCCTTCTCAGGCTTTTGCTTCTAGCATAAAGTCAGCTCTTCTAAAGAATGGGTGTCAGATTTCTTCAAGATCATAATTCATGTTGCACTATAACATTCAGTATTTATCATGCAGTCCTGCAAAACTGGAAAGTATCTTTCCAATTTATTGGCAGAAATATGAATTCACAGTTATATATGTTTCAATTGTAATTCTTACATGAAATCTAGGCAAAATTATCTAAGAACAAAAAATGAAATTAGTGGCAATAAATTTAGAATTTTCTTTGCTAGGAATGAACTAGAAAGGTTTGGATTTAAGAGACAATGTCTTGGGTTTCAGTGTCCTTTAAGAAGTGAATGACTTAGCCAAAATGATTTTTTATATCTTTTTCAACTATAAACTTCTGGAATTCTTAAATATTTGTTAAATGGCATTGCTAAAAATAATGCAAAGAATAGGTGAATTTGTTCATTGAACGACTTTTGTGGACACATAGCAGATCTTTTTACTCTACTACATACTACATATTTTAAAATGTATTTTCAACAGATTGTATCTTTAGTATGTCTAATATCAGCAGGTAGCAGAAGGGAAAATATAAGGTGGGAATGTATAGAGTTCAAAATATCACTCCTTATCAGTTTGAAGTTAGCTGCCACCTAATGGGTTTTATGTTGACACATACCAAAGAAAAAAAGACAAAACATTGTGATATAAAGATAGGGCAAGCTCTACCTTCGCCCCATTCGACAATCAGTGATTATATTTAATTCATGTTCTCCCTTTTCTTGAAGACAAAGAATGGTACATTTCAATCCTTCAGTTTCAGTAAATATTCCAAAATGTTGTCAACTGTTTAGTGGAGAAGCTTTTCAGAATATAAGAAGATGCTGCATGCTGCCATGGAAACACACACACACACACATATATATATATATAGTTTTTATGTATAAAAATTAAAATATTCATATTTCAATAACAATAAACTGATACTAAGACTCTTCTTCCTTCCTGATGAATACATTGAGAAGTGAAATTATATTTTCTCAATAAACTAAAGGTCATTGTTGATACACAGTATAATCTCCAGAATTTTTACAATTTATTACTCATCTACCGCACCAAAATAACTACAATATATAAAACAAATAGTATTTTTTCATTTAAATATTACAAAAGTAAATTACTTTTAATATTTCTACTTTGATTATGGACCTACGGATTGCCAGTTGCCCAATTCAATCTTATCAGTAGAAAAGTCACATGGGGCCAAAATTATTTACCATAGATAGAAGTCCACATGAAATTAAGTAAAAAAAAAAATCCCAAAACAATAAATAAAACAAAATAAAAGTAAATAATACTAATTTATGTTGCTAAAGACAATTTTTATTAACTCAGTGGTTTCTTCTGAACTCTGCAGGTATTGCTTGACACATGTGCACTTACATACGTGCAGGCAATACACTCATACATGTAAAAATAAAATATTTTTAAAAATTATGTCTGTACTTTTTCCACTTTTTATTCTTTCCGCTTGCCATGGTCACTTCTTTCATTCTTTGTCTTTTAAAGTACAGGTTATATTTTATAATTCTAGATAGAAGAAAATCCTATTAACAAGCTATCTTATTTTATGAATTTTCTGACTATACTATATTCGTTGTCCAAAGTTACAATAATGGCTTTACACCCTTAAGACTTTTGCATAATAATACAAAAGATTTGAGTTTCCTTGGAAGAAAAGTTATTCAAGGTATTATTAGGTATTACCTTGATAAGCTGCCGATCTTTAAAGAAAAAAAAAAAAGATTTTTAAACTTTTGAGACGGGATCTGACTCTGAAGCCTCTGCTGAGCATGCTGAGTTATGGCATGACCACCATGGCCAGTTCTTATTTTCAATTTCTTTGGCTTAATCAAATTATTTTTTGCTTTAGTACATGTGAGTTTATATTCACAAACTGTTCACAAAATGAAAAAAAATCTACCAATGTATTTTACATATATTTACTAATCTAATTATCATTCTACAATCCTAGTAAATTATATATTGAGACATTTTGAAGGACCATAGTCTCTTCTCACCACTTACTGATGTAGTTCCCACTCACTACCAAATTTAATAGTTATCTCACCTAAGCTTTTCTGCTGTTTATAAAAATTGGAGCTTGATTTAAATAATTAGAAAGTAGAAAGTTTAATTAAAAAAACTAGATTTTTTCTATGCATTGGCATAAAATATCTTTACCTTTGTGAGTTTTTTTTTTTAACATGACCTAAGCTGTTATTGTATTGAGTAATAATATTGATTAGCTGCAGTTTTGTGGAGGCCAACAGACCCTGTGTTCCATAGACATTGCTGTTCTCTACAAAGTGTGCTTAATGTTACTAAACTGCTTAACCGGTTCAGTAGCATCAATAGAGAAGCAACTGTACATTTAAGTTACTTGGTTTTAAGGATTACAAAGGCTTTTTTTTTGTGTCAACATTTTTCAATATTTTACTGGCTTTTTTTCCATTTTTTATAAAGATTGATAATATATATCTAGAGAAAAAGAAGTTGCTGAAATAACTAACCAAATAAATTTCCTAAGTGTGAATTAATACTTGATCAAAAAAATATATCTTGCTGGCATCAACCTAGCATTCAATCATTAGCCAAAGATCTTCAGAGATTTTCTACATTTATATATAATAAATTTAATACAGAGTGATATGACTGATCATCATACAGAAATCAGTTATGACTTTAAGACCTTTAATTTCTAGAATCACAAATTTTATTAGTTAAATATTTTAGCATTCACTTTTGTGATTGACCGCCTATCCTTCTACCTTTGGGATAAAAGTTAAAAAAAAATATTGACAAAAATAAAGTGCATTTTAATTTCAATGTCCTTTTTATATTTTGTATTCACTTAACTGATCATTCAGCTAGCCCCAAATTATGTGAGTTAAAAGAATCTTTTTTAGTCATGACTTAGATGGTTACATGCTATGAGGAGACTATTTTTAAATCATAAAAATGTGTGTCAGTACATAAAAGAATCACATTGAACATTTATCACTAACTTTTAATTTAAAAAACTACTCTGATTTTGTAACACACCTCATCGTCTCTTTCACTGACCACTTTTCCCCCTTTTTTTTCTAAAAAGTAAAAGTGTTAAAAATGTTGAATAAACTAGATTTTTGTATTATAATTTTCAAAGTTTATGCATTCCTATTGACTTCAAAACATACTATGTGTGTGTTTGTGTACGTGAAAATATACATAATTTATCATTAAAAATTTAGAAAACTTTCATTAGGGTATTTTACATGAGGTTTATATACATAGAGATTTCTAGAAAAAGAAATATGGATAGCCACTAATCAAGCCCCAGTAGTTCCAGTCACAGCCTTAAGAAATAAACTTCAGGTTTCTTATAATTTTTATGTTCATTGCTTTATTATGCTAATAAAACTTTAGCTGATGCAACCTTAGACCGTACAGCCTAGCATGAGCATATTTTTTATACTTTGGCTCCATCTAGTAGAAACTGAAGAAATTACTTGAAGGTGTGATTTGTGCCATAGGACTGAAGTCACAGTTAAGGTAATGGAAGATGAAGGAAGAGATGGCAAACGTATTTAGTATTTAATATATGCAGCAAGTTTTTGTTTGACCCTGTAGCCTGGTATGCTGCTTTGCACGTATTTCTTTGCAGAAAGTCGTTGAATTGTTTATTTCTCTAGCAAAATTCAAGGTACTACAGTCTTATATTTGCCAAAACAAAATGTTTTATTTTTCTTTCATTACATATTCCACTCGGGTTCTACTCTCATAGCAGATGAAATCAACATGACTCATGACAGAAGAGAGAAAAAAATAATGCTACTACTTTTCCAAATCATGTGTGCACTAGCTGCCATGTATGTATGTCAGGGAAATGGAAGTTTGCATAAAGTTCTCTTTGTATGAGTAGATATATTTTAGGGCTGGATAGTCAGAACAAGATTATAGAGTTTTGGACATTATTTTTAAATTACCAATACCTTTGTAGTCTTTGGGTTCCCACATCAAGTTTGCTTTTCTTCTTTTATATTTCATGTTTTTCGTTTTGAAGGTCACAGTGATTCTTTGAGTGGTAAGACTACAATATCTGCAGCAGAATGTGTGTTTTCTGTAATTGCTTTAAACAGGTAAACACCAGTGCTCTAATCAAAATGACCATTCAATCTAAACAGAAAGCTACCTCTTTTTTTTCTCCAAGAGAACATGTAGTGTTTAACAAACAACATCTTTAAACTTGTAAAGGAATGGATAATGTAAAGTTGCTAATGGGAATGACAATGTTGGTTGTATTGCTCCAAATCTAATTGTCAATAAAATAGCCTCTGCAGATTTACTACCTGGAATAAACGTTCCACGTGGGCTGCTAAACTACCCTGCAACACAGCCAATTCAATCCTGCTAACATGTCAGACATCAACACCAATCATTACAGTTCAATCAGTCTTGTCATGAGCAGGCCCTGATTTCAAAATGGCTAAACTGACTGGAGCTCCATGAACTAGTTCGACTGCTTTGCACCTACACAGATGACCATACTTTGCTTATTGGTGGGAATCTTAGTGGATTTCAGAGATGTGACTACTGAACCAGTTTAACTATTTAAAATTGCAATGCAGTCTCCTGAGTGAAGAGAAGGTCATTTCTTTTGAAGAAAAATTTTTTGAAAAATAATAGTGCTTTCTTAATGTCATTCTGCTCTCGATTTAATTCTTAATGCTTTTAAAAAGTAAATCATGGAGTCTTGATCCCCCTAAACCAATACTAGCTACATTCTCCTGCTTCAGGGATGACACCTCCTCGGCCTTGCTAGTTAGACCCTCCCACATACTGTCCCCATGCCTGCCTTGGCCCTTGGCCCTTGGTCTTGTCTGAGGCCTCCAGATTACCCTGTAAGTCAGACCCCTGCCCACTGCATCTGTTACATTCTCTCTCCCTGAGCTGGCCCCATTCTATCTTGGTCCTAGATCCCTTCTTGCTCTACCTATCTGAGACATTTAGACTACCCGCCTAACCCTGACCCCTCCCACAGTATCTTGATGCCCCTACATGTAAACTAGCTACATTCTCCTGTTTCAGGGCCCATACCTAGCTAGTTAGACCCTCCTTAGGTTGTGCCCACCTCTGCCTTGGCCCTAGGGCCCCCTTTTGATCTCCCTACCTGAGACCTCTGTATTACGTTTTTAAATCAGACCCCCACCTATTACATCTTAATTTCCTTGCACTCTGACCAGCTGTATTCTCTCTCCTCAAGCTGGCTCCATTCTATTCTTGGTCCTAGGCCCATTCTTGCTCTTCCTGCCTGAGAAGGTCAGACTAGCCTCCTAACACAGACCCCTCCCACTGCATCTTGATCCCCATACACTCAAATCAGCTACATTATCTTGCTTCAGGGTCCACAGCTACTCTGCATAGATAGACTGTCTCATGCTGTGTCCCTGTCTCCTCTTGGCCCCAAACCCCCTCAATGATCTTCATGCCTGAGACCTTCTAACCAGCCCCCGAGAATCCAGTCACTGGATCCACATAGTCTTGAATTACTTAGGCTTCTTTGCCCTGCTAGACAGCTATTGACAAAACAGCGTGGGACCATCTGGTCCTGCCAATAAAAAAAATCAAATACAAGACCTAAAGCACAGACAAACTTTTCATATTCAACCAGAAAGCAACCAACGATATAAACAGAAATAAACTTTAAACAAAAACAGATTCGAATTTCATATAAGACACACAACCAATCAAAGAAATTCATATGCCAAATCACAATGCAAAAACTCAAATAATATGAAAACCCAAGAGAATATGTCCCCAACAAAACCCACCAGTCCTACAGAAGTGAACTATAATGAGAACCACACAGAGGAACTGCCGGATACAGAATTTAAAAGGACACAAACATGATCAAAGAATTCAATGACTTTAAAGAACATACAAGAAACTCAAAGAATTCAAAGAAGATAGAAATAAACTCTTGACTGAAGCTCAAGAAAATGTGAATATATGGCTGAATGAAATGGCAAAGAAATTCAGGACTTGAAAAGTGAATTAAAAAAGAAATAGAAATATTGAAGAAAACTCAAGTTGAAGTGATGATGTAATTGAAAAATTCAATAAGTCAATTTGAAACGATGGGAGAAAACATCACAAGCAGAATGAATAGAATAAAAAACAGAAGATCAAGACTGGACAACAAAGTTGAAGAACAGGATGACTCAAGCAAAATCTATGAAAGAATAAAATAACACTGGAATGGAATATGCAGGAAATGTGGAACAGGATGAAAAGATCAAATCTACACATCATAGGCATAGGAAGGAGCAGAATCTCAGGTCAATGGCATTGACCAGGTCTTTGGAAAGATTATAGAAGAAAACTTGCCTAAATTAAGGAACGACATACCTATACAGATACAAGAAACACACAGAACACCAATTAGGACCAGAACAGAAAGTCCCCATGGCATATCATAGAAAAACACTAAATATATGTAACAAAAAGAGGGTATGGAAAGCTGCTACTGAAAAAACGACAAGTTAATCAGAATTACAGTAGACTTTTCAACGCAAACTACGAAACCTAGAAAAACTTGGAAAAAAGTATTTCCTGTTCTAAATGACCATCCATGCTACCCCAGAATATTTTATCTGGCAAAACTATTGTAGTCAAAGGGGAAAGAATAATCTTCCATAATATAAATAGTATGAAATAATTTATATTCTTAAAACCATCCTTACTTTAAACAATACAAAGGACTGAAGAGTAGAAAGAAATTATCATATTCAAGAGGTTATAGAAAGAAAACAAATGTATAAAATTCAGAAACACAAAATAAGACTAAGAACACAAGCAAAAAAATAAAATGACTTTAACCAATCCACAGCTTTCAATAATAATTCTAAATATCAATGGCCTCAACTCCCCATTCAAAAGACACAGACTAGTTGAATGGATTAAGAAACAAAATCTATCTATTTGTTGTCTGCAGGAAACTCATCTTACCTCCAAGAACGGGTACTACCTTAGGATAAAAAGAGGGAAAAATATTCCAAGCAAATGGCACTGAAAAACAAGCAGGAGTTGCTTTTCTAATACCTGACAGAATGACTTCAAGTTGAAATTAATGAGGAGAGATAAAAATATCACAAAATTCTGAACAAAGGACCATTTGACCAAGAAGACACAACTATCACGAATGTATATCCACCAAACTTGCACATCCAGTTTTAAAAAATCAGTATCATTGGACGTTAAGACACAGATTAACCACAGCTCAGTAATAGTGGGTGACTTTAATAACCCACTTTCTCCAATAGACTGATCATCTCATCTGGTCAAAGAATAAACAAAGAAACATCCAAATTAAAGGATATCATACATCAAATGAACCTAACAAACATCTACAGAATATTCCACAAAAGCATCAAAGAATACATATTGTAATCAGAAGCCCATGGAAATTTGTCTAAAATCAATCACATACTGGGGCACAAAACGAACCTCAACAAACAGCAAAAATTGAAATAATTACATGTATTCTATCAAACCTCAATGCAATAAAACTTAAAATCAACAGCAAAAGAGTCTCCAGTAATTACAGGAACTCATGGAAATTGAACAGCAAACTCCTGAATGATGAATGGATCAAAGAAGAAATCAAGTATTCTTGGAAAGAAATGAAAATATTCCTGGGACTAAATGAAAATGATAACACAACACAACACAACAAAATGTCTGGGACACATTAAAAGCATTCCTAACAGGGAAATTTGTAGCTGCACGTACCAATATTAAAAACTCAGAAAGAGCACAAATAAGTGACTTAATGGAACAACTCGGGAATTTGGAAAAGCAACAACACACAAAACCCAAACTCAGCATATGAAAAGAAATAATAAAAATGAAAGCAGAAATGATTGAAATAGAAACAAAGAAACAATAAAATGGCTCAGTGAATCTCAGAACTGATTCTTTGAAAAGCTAAACAAAATAAACAGGCCATTCACCCAGATAACCAAAGGAAAGGAAGAGCAAATTCAAAGCAACAAAATCAGAAATGAAAGTGGATACATCTGAACAAACACCAAAAAGATCCAGAATATTATAAGGGAATACTTTAAAAACCCTTACTCTCTCAAATTTTAAAACATACCAAAAAAAAAAAAAGGAAAAATATTTCTAAATTCAATGGTCCAGCAACGTTAAAGTAAGAAGAGATCATCAGTTTAAATAGATCCATAACAAATAAGGAAATCAGGAGAGTAATATAAAGCCTCCTAATGAAAAATAAACACCAGGCACAGAATTTTACAGACCTTCAAAGATGATCTGCAATCAATACTACTTAAATTATTCAAAAATATGGAGAGGGAGAACTCCCAAAGTCCTTCAAGTGCAGCCAGTAGTATTTAATACCCAAACCAGGTAAACACAACAACAAAAGAAAACTGCAGGCCATATCCTTAATAAATATATATCTAGGCCAGGTGTGGTGGTGCACGCCTTTAATCCCAGCACTCGGAAGGCAGAGGCAGGCGGATCTCTTTGAGTTCAAGGCCAGCCTGGTCTCCATAGTGAATCCAGGACAGCTAGGGCTACAGGGAGACCCTGTCTCAAAAAGACAAAAATAAATAAATAAATAAATAAATATCTAGAAACTCTCAGCAAAATACTTTCAAACTGCATAGAGATACACATAAAAAAATAATCCACTATGATCAAGTCGATTTTATTCCAGAGATGCAGGGATAGTTCAATATATGTAAGTTAATAAATACAATAAATCATATAAATGAACATAAAGACAAAAATCACATGATTGTCTCCATAAATGCAGAAGTTTCTTGACAAAAATTCAACACAGATTTACGTTAAAAATCCTAAAGGGAACTGTCACGGAGGGAACATACCTCAATATAATTAACATGGTATACAACAAACCCACAGCCAACAAACCCACAGCCAACATCATTCTAAACGGAGAGAAACTGGAAGCATTCCCATTAAAATCAGGAACCAGACATGGCTGTCCACTATCCCCACTCCTTGTCAATATAGTGCTCAAAACTCTTGCTAGAGCAATAAGATAAGAGAAAGAAATTAAAGGGGTACTAACTGGAAAAGCAGAGATTAAATTATCTCTATTTGCAGATGATGTATTATATATAAGATATACCAAAAATTCCACTAGAAAAATTCTGGAAATGATCAACACTTTCAGCAAAGTGCCAAAATACAAAATCAATTCACAAAATTCAGTAACCTTTCTATGTACTAAAAATGAGCAATCAGAGAAAGAATAGGGTAAACCCTCCCAATCACCATAGCCTCAAAAATAAAATTAAAAAATGCCTAGTAATAAACCTAACCAAAAACATTAAAGACCTCTACAATAAAAATTTTAAATTTTTGAAAAAAGAGATGGAAGGAGACACAGACTGAAAGACCCCCTGTGCTCATGGACTGATAGATGTTGTGAAAATGATCACCCTACAAACAAACTTTATAGGTTGAGGGCAATGCCATTCAAAATTCCCATGACTGTCTTCACAGAATTAGGAAAAGAAATCCTAAAGTTCATATGGAATCACAAAGAACCCAGATAGCCAAATTTATATCTTGAAGACAAGAACAATCATCTACAAATAGGAATAATTTCATCTCTGTTTTTCCAGTTAGTACTGAAGGATTACCACACCAGAACTCAAAATATGTTACAGTGCTATAGTTATAAAGGCAGCATAGTATTGACACAAAATGTTTGGTAGATCAATGAAACAAAATAGAGGATCCAAATATGAGTAAAGGCAATTTCAGCCACCTGGTATTTGACAAAGGTGCTAAGAACACACACCGGAGGAAACACGGACTCTTCAAAAATCAGTGCTAGTCTACTGGATCGCCACCTGTAGAAGAATTAAATCAGACCCTTATCTATCCTACTGCACAAAATTCAAGTCCAAATGGATCAAAGACTTCAATTTAAATCCTCAAACTCTGAAACTCTTAGAAGAAACCTAGGCAGTACCTTGCAAGACATAGGTGTGGTAAAGGACTTTCTAAATCGGCCACCAGTTGTTCAGGAATTAAGGTTAACAATTGACAAGTGGGACCTCATTAAACTAAAAAGTTTCTGTACATCAAAGGAGTCAACTAATGTGAGGAGGATACCCAATGAGTGGGAGAAAATCTTCATCAGCTACAAAAAAAAAAAAAACCCCAAAAACCAAACCCCAAAGAAATAAGAAAACAGATGACCCAATAAAAAGATGGGCTAAGGACTTGAGCAGAAAGCTCTCAAAAGAAGTGAAAATGGCTAAGAAACATTTTAAAAAGTGTTCAGCATCCTTCGTAATTGAGGAAATCTAAATTAAAACTACTTTAAGGTTTCATCTTACTGTAGTGATAATGACTAAGATCAAAAGAACAAACGACACCTAATGCTTCCAAGGATGTGGCAAAAGGGGAACGCTCATTCACTGCTGCTGGGATTGAAAACTGGTGTAACTGCTGTGGAAATCAGTATGGAGAACTCTTTGTTCATTTACTATTTTATTTTTTATTTTTATTCTATGTGTATGAGTGTATAAACTGATGTATGTAAGTACACTCATAATGTGCAATGTCTGCAGAGGTCAGAAAAAGGCATCAGATCTTATTGATGGTTGCTAGTGGCCATCTGGGTGCTGGGAATGGAACCCCAGTCCTCTGCGAGAGCAGTCAGTGCTCTTAACCGCTGAGCAATCTCTCCAGCCCCAGAATGGAGAACTCTTAAAACTAAAAATGAATCTTTTATATGATCCTGTTATACCACTCCTTGGCATATACCCATAGGCCTCATCCTGCTGTAGAGATACTTGTATTTCTATTTTGGAGCTGTTGTTCTCACAATAGCCAAGAAATGGAAAAACAACCTGAATGTCCCTCAGCTTACAAATGGATAATGAAACTGTGGTACATTTACACAATAGAATTCTATTCAACAGTAAAGAAAGATGAAATCATAAATTTTGTGACTAAATGGATGGAACTAGAAACCATTATACTAAATGAAATAACACATACTGAGGAAAAGAAGTGTTATGTATCTCTCATTTGTGTGTCTTAGCATCAAATCCTTATATGTGAGTATATATCCTGATGTAACTGCAGGAGCCAGAAATATAGAAAGAAACCATAGAGGTAAAGAGAAAGAAGGAGCTCAAGAAAGGGGGATCATAGGAGATAGGTAGTTGTTACCAAGATGAAAAAGAGGAAAAATGGGGTATTTAACTAGGAAGTGGGGAAGGGGGGTTATAGAAGGGACCATAGGGGTAAAGGGGTAAAAGAGCTCAAAAGTAGGGCTTGATAGGAGATAGGCTTTATCAAGGAGGAAATGGGAAATATGGGGGGTACTTTAAGTGGGGAGAAAGAAGAATTAAACAGGGAGTGAGAGAGAAGAGATAAATAATGCTTAGGTGGTGTCCAAAATGAGAGGGAAATATATTAGTTCAAAATTGTGCTGAAAAAATACACATATAGTATCTCTACATGAGTGCATGTATATAACTGAAGGCTATATAACAAGACACAGTGCCTGACAGGGGACACCTGTTGGTCAGGGTAGTCCAAGAGACTCCCAAATAATACAGGTGATTGTCACAGCCTTTGATTTCTGCCCAGAACTTGAAGGTAAAACCCTGTTGCTGAAAATAGGACATACTTTGGACACAGGACTTGGAGTAAGCAAGCTGGTACTCAACTGGAAACCCACTTTTAGAAGACTAGCCCTCCTAATATTAGAGGATATTAAGCAAGCTGCTAAGGGAGAAAACCAATCAATGGTCCGACTCCAGTTTTAAAGCATAACAATCACAGTAATGACTGGCAAAGCAAACTACCTCTGTTCATACAGTAGTGGTACTTTTATCCTGGCCTGTGATCAACAGCTAAGAGGATGTAAAGCCTGTCTGTCACATTCCTAGACAAACTTAATTTTTTACTATATGCTAAATATAAATCCTTATATTTACAGAGACATATACCTCTATACTCACCACTTATCAAAGAAGCTTCTTTTTGTAACAGATATTGATGATTACAAAGTTCCACAACTGATCAAACATAGAGACTAAATGTCTGTAAGATGTCCAGCGCTAAGTGATACATCTACAATGTAACCTCTACATCTATGGCTCTTGGAACATAGTAGAACAGGGTGTAGAGAGAATACCAATGCATTTCTCAACCCTTACCACCAAAGCTTCCTCATGTAACAGAGGGCGATGAACACTGAAAGCCACAACTGGCCAAAATGTAGAGAATAAGAGACTACAGTGTGGGAGTCCCTGGATAGAACTCATATTAAACCTCACCCACCTAGGGCTAAGAGACCATTTTAAAAGAGGTGGCTTAATGATTGTAAGAGTCAGAGGCAGTGAATGACTACAAGGAAATAGTTTTATAGACAGCTGTGAAGTTGCTCTATGAACTTACAGCAATGATGACAGCATTGCACAAGACCCATACAAACCCAAAGAAGATCAAATACAGAATTGAACTGGGGGAATGTGCAAGAAGCCCCAACATTAAGACCTCCTGAGCACATGGATAAGAAGAACTAACATTGTGAAAATGGCCATATTACAAAAAGAAATCTGAATATTGAATGCAGTCAAATGACATTCTTCACACAAATTTTTAAAAAGTTCTAAATCTAATATATGGAAACCAGATAACCTCAGTAGAAAGTAGAAGAGAGTGGAGTATCAGTTACTTTTCTTGATGTTGTGGCAAAATGCCTGACAAAAGCAACTTAAAAAGGAAGAAATGAAAGAAGGAAGGGAGGAAGGGAGGAAGGGAGGAAGGAAGAGAGGAAGGATGGGAGGAAGGAGGAAGGAAGGGAGGAAGGAAGGGAGGGAGGGAGGAAGGAAGGGAGGAAGGAAGGGAAGAAGGAAGGGAGGAAGGAGGAAGGAAGGGAGGAAGGAGGAAGGAAGGGAGGAAGGAAGGGAGGAAGGGAGGAAGGGAGGAAGGAATGGAAGAAGGAAGGGAGGAAGGGAGGGAGGGAGGAAGTAAGGGAGGGAGGGAGGAAGGAAGGGAGGAAGGGAGGGAGGAAGGGAGGGAGGAAGGAAGGGAGGAAGGAAGGGAGGGAGGGAGGAAGGAAGGGAGGGAGGGAGGGAGGAAGGGAGGAAGGGAGGGAGGGAGGAAGGAAGGGAGGAAGGAAGGGAGGAAGGAGGAAGGAAGGGAGGAAGGAAGGGAGGGAGGAAGGAAGGGAGGAAGGGAGGGAGGAAGGGAGGAAGGAAGGGAGGAAGGAAGGGAGGAAGGAAGGGAGGGAGGAGGAAGGAAGGGAGGAAGGAGGAAGGAAGGGAGGAAGGAAGGGAGGAAGGGAGGAAGGAGGAAGGAAGGGAGGAAGGAAGGGAGGGAGGAAGGAAGGGAGGAAGGAGGAAGGAAGGGAGGGAGGGAGGAAAGAAGGGAGGAAGGGAGGAAGAAAGGGAGGAAGGATTGTGGCCCACAGTTTGAGGACA
The DNA here is from genome assembly GCF_000622305.1 of Nannospalax galili. NCBI lineage: Eukaryota > Metazoa > Chordata > Mammalia > Rodentia > Spalacidae > Nannospalax > Nannospalax galili. The sequence continues at coordinate 354,766 of NW_008340781.1, forward strand.
TAGTACATCAAGGCAGGGAGGGCATGGCAGCCGGCATGTAAGGCAGCTGTTCACATTGCATCTACAGTCAGGAAGCAGTGTGACAAGTGATGATGATTAGCCCACTTTTTTTCTTTTTATTTACTCTTGGATTACAGCCCATGGACGGGCAGCCCCCACATTTAAGGTGGGGCTTCCCATCTCAGTTAACCTAAACTAGATAACCCTTCATAGATATGCCCAGAGATTTGTTTCTGTAGTGGTGGTGGAATGGGACCAGCATGTGGGTGAAACAGTTATGTATGTAGGAAGGTCTGTGAATGTGAGCAAAGTCTAAAAATACAAGTTTGTGATGAAAATGTCATAGTGAAATCCATTATGTAATCAACTAAAAAGTGAATTTAAAAACCTTCAATTGGGGCTGGAGAGATGACTCAGAAGGTAAGAGCACTGACTGCTCTTATAGAGAACCTGGGTTTGATTCCCAGCACCCACATGGTGGTTAACAATCCTCTGTAACTCCAGTTCCAGGGGATCTGATGCCCTCTTCTGACCTCTGTGGGGATTGCACAACACAGGTCCACCTACCTACATGCAGGCAATACACTCATACACATAAAATAAAAATAATAAAGCAAAATTTTTTTAAAAAACCTTCAACCTTAGCTGATGGACTATTGGCAGGTGATTACTGACTGACTGCTGGGTGAGGTTGGCCTTCTCTAAGGGAGTTATGTTAGATAGGCTAATCAGGCTCCAATGGATAAACTCACACCAAGGGCCATCTGAGAACACTCACTTGCTTTGATGGGCCTTAGCATATATGAAAGAATATATAAAATTCAACTGGGATTTATGGTGGGTGCAAATAGTGTAGGTGGTCCAAATGTGGTTAAAGAATATTGTGTGAAATGCGCAAAAATTCATTAAAAATTAAAAACAATACTGAGACTTTTTAATTAAATATGAATATTTTCCTAGTTTAATCTAACCTTCCTTCACTCGTAAAATTATATATGCATATAATCATATATTCCTCTGGCTTATCTTCATTCAGAGATTCTGATTCTCCTCGTGTTTGATGAACTTGACAGTTTTCTAGTGAGTTGTTTCATGAACTATCCTTGGTTTGAGATTTCTCTGTTGTTTTGTATATTTGTTTGGTTTGGTTTTTTTCAGGATATACTGTGGTAATATATTTTTATGAGAAAACTAAAGAGGTCAAGTGCTGTTTCTTTGCACCATGTCAAGGCTAGAAACTAGGAACATGACTCCTTACTGTTGATGCTAAACTTAAGATCATCCTAGAACTAATACCCAGTTTTCTTTTATTTTTCAAAATATGTCTACGTCTGTGTTTCTGTATGATTTTATGTGCACTAAGTGCACGTAGGTGCCCCAGGAGGCTAGAAGAAGGCATTAGATTCCCTGGAAATGGAGCTATAGGAAATTGTGAGCTGGTATATGGGGGCTGAGATCTGAATCCAGGTCCTCTTCAAGAGCAGCCAGTGCCCTTAACCACTGAGCCATCGCTTCAGCTCCCAGTTTCCTTCAGTTTTAAGCTACACTTCCCACCTCACTTTTCCATATTGAATTCTGTGAAATGAAATTACCCTGAAGTAGCCACATGAAATGTGTAGGAAGTTAAGCTCTATCTTCTTGATTATGGAATATCGTTATATAAATATTGTGGAATGCTTCTACGTGGCAGATTTGTTTCATCTCCACCATTCAAATTTAATTAAGAATTGAATAAATTGTAAATGAAAATATAAATCTATGTATAAAGTGTTTGAGAAAATATAATTAATTATGAAATTCAAAATAGTTTTTAATTTCTATAGCAAGCACAAGTTCCAAAGCATTCATTATAATTTTAATTTTATTACCAATTAGCAAGAATGTTTAGATCTCAAAGATGTGGTGTCCAAAATATAAATTAAATGAAAAGTACTGAGAAGCCCAGGCTGATATTACATATTTTCTTGAATAATAAATTTATGCATTAATTCTTATTTCTACTTCCAGTCATGGAGCCTCACCTCATAAAAGATTCTTCTATCAATACCAATGTTTTTTTTTTTCAATTTTGTGTTATTTTTAAGTTTTGAAATCAATCTGCTCTCTGTAACTTTTAATTTATGAAGTACTTTTTTTAGCAGTACACTAAAGAAGCACTTACTCTAGCTTCCTTTTAAATACTTAACAACTAAATAAAAATATTTGAATCATATCTGATTTTTCAGGGAAAGACATCTTAAAAAAAACATTTGGCTGCAGATGTAGTTCAGTGATAGAGACTTCATAATAAAGCATCTCAGTATAATGTTTTAGAATCAAATGTGATATTCATTAGTAAATATTTCTTTTTGCTACTATGAAAATAAATCATGCATATGCGTGTGTCAAAATTTTTGTGAAACATAATTTTATAAAGTAAAAAATGCAGCTCCTCTTTTCTTAATCTAAATGTCTAGTATTATCATCTTAAATAATCTTGGCTTTAGTTCTTTGTAATTTCAAGTTCTAAGTCATATCCTAACTTGACTTTGCTATACATCTTATATATTTTAAATGTGTTGTGCAGTATAGAATTTAAAAAATTATTCTAGTGCCTCTTTTTTTTTTCTCATGAGAAAGTTTAATTTTCCTACGTGTTATAGTTCCTGTTAGGTCAAGATATTTAGCATGTATTTATGGATACCAGGTTACACTTCTTTGTGATCTCCACTGTCTTAGCCAAGGAAACAGCCCATCTTCACTTCTCTACACTTGTTCAATTGACTCTCAACTCCTGAGAGTTATCAGACATAAAATTACTTCAAGCTTCTTGATAATAGCATTTGTAGGCCTACAACAACCTGCGATTATGAGTTGATTAGTACAATTAAAAATAAAATACATTCATAGATTATTTCACCATTATTTATAGCCTCATCAAAGAGTGTTTGACATTTAAAAATAAAGCACAATGTTGTCTTTAAATGCCTGCATTACAAATATCAAGTTCAAATCATTCTTAAACTCTAGTAATCAAACAAATTGATGTTTCATGTGCTTTATAAAAGTATTGTGCTTTTACTGTAAATCTGTTCACTTTAAATTCTGCATCCTCTCTATGTGAACTTTAACTTTTAATTTGTTTTTAAAATATAGAAATAGTTTTTCTGGATACAGCTAGCTAAATTTTGATTCAAATTTGCACTATTTTTTCATTTACCTAAAAGTATGTCTCTGTATACATGAGGAAAATTCAGTTAGGGGCTAGAGAGATGGCTCATCAGTTACAAACACTGACTGCTCTTGCAGAGGACCCAAGTTCAGTTCCCAGCCCCCACATGCAAGCTAACAACAGTCTGCCACATCAATTCCAGGAGAAATGATGCCCTCTTCTGACCTCCATGGACATTGCATGACACAATTCCACTTTCACACATATAGACAATACAGCCATGCACATAAAATAAAAATAATAAATAAAATATTTAAAAAGAACTAAAACTCAGCTCATGCATATACATCACATACATTTCTATTCTTTGTGAAATACTACATGATACTTACTATTATCTGCGTAGTACCCTCACATTCTGAAAACATATAAACACACAGGTATAAACTATACCAATATGTGGAAAGATTACTTGGTAATCCTGTTTAAACATAGATATATTACATATTTGAATTTAGTTAAAAATCATATGAAGTGGCAGGTTTCTGGGAAGATGGTTGCAGTGACTTTATCATCCTTCAATCTCTCTGATTTTATATACATACCTGAAAGAAAAAGGAATATTTAGGAGGACACTTTGAAAAAAACTAAATATTCTGGGGAGATGGCTCAGTGAGTAACAGTGCTTGCTCAGCAAGTATGACGACCTGAGTTCAAATCCTCAGGCACACGTAAAAAGCCAAGCATGGCCGCACACTCATGTAACCCTAACACTGGGGGAAAAGACAGGCAGATCATGGAAGCTCACTGGCCAGTCAGCCTAGATAATACAGCAACCTTCCAGCTCAACAAGATATCCTTTCTCAAAGAAATAAGTATGAAGTTCTAGAGGAAGGTACCCAACACCCTCCTCTGGCCTCCAAATATGTATGCGCCCACACTTACCAGCGTGCATCACAGACACACAGACACACACACACACACACACACACACACACACACACAGAGTAACTGGTAACTAGGTAAAAATGTTTCTCCATAATCATGCCCACCACCTAAATAAACAAGTGGGATGCCACTGAAAGGCCCACACATCACAGGACTGTACACCTGCAGCTGAATGTGGGAACGATCGCAAGGCATGCCCGTTAAAATCCCTTTAAGAGATGATTAAAGCAATGGTAATTAGATTAGGTTTGGGACAAGTATAATAGGGAAAATAAAGACTAAGGAAAGTGCTTATTAAATCTTTAATGATTTTTAAAGCAAATTCTGTGAAATTTCTGTCTAGCTGAATAAAGGAAGTACAGAAGTTTGAGGAAATAACTGAAACCGACCATTGCAGCTGGCCCTGTTACAGAAAAGAAATATTTTGGCAGGAAATACTTCTTCAGGAAAGTAAAGCCCATCAGCTTCAGTGAAACATTTCTGTTAATAACTTGTCAGGAAAGCGGTGTGGATGTTAGGTATCCATGCCAACATTTGCCAGCTTCTCGCTTCTTAGAATACTTTGCCAAGGTATAGATATAGAACGATTTCAGACTTTCACACGCAAAGGAAGAGGGACTGAAATAACGATTCAAAAAAATTAATCATATATATTTTTGTCTTAATATTAAATTTAGAATCATTCACATTATTTCATCTGTGACAATTTTCCTGTCATTTTCAGAGCTATGCAGTGCGTTCATTCATTTAATGAACTGTTACCGCATTTTTTCAATGAATTTATTTTGTGCTTGGCAGTGGGAAGGTATCCTGTGCAACTTGTGCTAATTGAGAATATGGTGCCTTTTTAAAAAGCAAGATGTTTACTGCCATCTGCTGGAATAAGTGCATAATAACGCCACAAATCTAAGTTATACACTACAGGCCTCCTGGAGCTGTTCAAATCAGAAGCAGACCACTGTAAGCTTCAGTCTGGACAGGGAAGAGATACTGTTTTTTAGTAACTGTATTTTAATGATTCTCACATCCTGTGACATGTAATCCTACTTACTTGGAGTAGATTTAAGGTAGATTTGACCCTAATTGAGTTAGGTGTTGACTCATGGTACATTCAGTTAGGGCCAGAAAACAGAGCCACATGTAAGAATATGAATGTAAGGCATCCAGTCCTGTTCGAACTGGAGTAGTAAATCAAAGCAAAGCAAAATAAAGAAAAGAAAAACAGGACTTGAGAGCAAAGTGCGTACTAGATGAAGTGAAAGGGAGAAAAACCCTTCTGATGATCTAGCCTTCCATAACTGCCAGCTGCCAGTGGTCATGGGCAGTGCTAAGCACTAGAGGGAAGGCCTGGGGCCCAAGGCTGAGGCTGTGGATGAAGACCAAGGGTCTGACACTATAAGGGCTTTAAGGCTATTTCCACACCCAGCTCCATGTTTCTAAACTTGTTGAGTTGAAAAACTTTCCTCAAATAAAATCTCATACAAGATCATAATTTAAATGGAAGGTTTCAGGAGAAGAGGTAGGTTAAGAGAGACAGAATTCTTGAGCAATGTCCTCTCACCCTCCAGTCTTTGGTAAACTCCAGTAGCCTTAGGTAATCTAATAAGTTAAAAAACAAGACTGGAACCTATTGTAAACCTATTCCCTCTTATTTGTATTCTTTATATTCATTTAATATGTTCTTATATTTCTTATTTCCCAACAATTGTGAAATACAATTGCCATTACTATTATAGAAAA
>NW_008340781.1:360673-381984 GCF_000622305.1 Nannospalax galili
ATATTATATATGCCATTATAATAGAAAAATAATTTCTATTATTTATAAAATTCATAGAACAGTTATGGATTTAGGAACAGGGAATCTATGAAACATTTATTTCTTCTTTTAATGTTGACAGGAACTAACCACACACTTGAACTATAATAGATTCCCACAGAAAAACTTAGATTGGAAGAGAATGGCTCCAATTGACTTTGAACCTGTAAGTTCTTGGGACTTTCTTGACTTTGGAAACCAGGTTAATCATTGAAGTAGATAACTAGAGAGTTAGCATTTAATGTTCCATGTTCATACCATTACTGTATAATCATCATGTCCTTATATACTTGTAGAGATTCATATTCACATTTCTGAATCCATGACACATGTCAACAGGTCCTGTCACTCCCTCATGCCAAGCTTTCTCTGTTAATCTCAATCTCCTGCATCATTTTACTTACCCATTCACATTGAGAAGCAATCTAAAACTGCATATCTTATGTTCCTTCAACATATCCTGAGCATTCATCTCCCAGGGCCCAGAAGAAATCACATCCATCTAGGCAGGCATCCAACAGCCGTATAGACTAGTCATGATATAGACACATTGCTTTCCACATTGAGAAAAGTAGTCAGTACCAAACAAGAGACCATGTTTGGCTGCCTAATGGCTCATCACAATGCTGGGCAAATCTCCTTCAGGAGCGCCATTGTCATAGCACTCATGAGGGATAAGGCACAGCTCTGGGTTTAGGTGGCTCACTCTAACAGTGTGGCATAAGTGAATCATTCAGGACAGATGTAGAGAATTGGATTCAGTGGAAGCTGAAACTAGTTATCTTGGGGCATCAGTGCATGGCAGGCAGGACAATAGCTCATGGAGCCCCCAAAGCAGTAGTGCTACAAGTCCAGAACCATCAGGATGACTGCGACTTCTACAAACAGAGCTTTAAAGGGCTCAGGAGTTAAATGGATCAGTCAGTCTGAGATGTTTCAAAATAAGGAGTTTTAACTGAATGATACTTAGGAACTCAGACAGATGGTCTACTCTGTTTCTTTCTGAGAGTAGAGTCAGTGCCATGTCTGCAAGGGCACCTTCAGACACCTAAACAACAGGTCTACCAGGCCCTTTAGGAAGAACACAGTTTTGATATAGGGTTTGTGAAGGTGTTCCAGTTTGAAGAGCTGCGAAGCAAACTGGGAGATAATCTGCTGAGTCTCATCTGAGAAGACACAGACAGTCTCACAGATATGTCATAAAAAGCTTGTGTAAGTGATTCATGTAGGTAAGAAGTAAAATTTAACAGGGAGGATGGGTTGCAGGTGGAACACACTCCCAATTTCTGGAGATAGACCACATTCAACATTTTCCAGATTTCCCTAGAGTTGCGAAGGACCATTGCCCAAATCTAAATTTGCTAAAGCACAGCTGTACCACATCTTTGATGCACTCACTGAAAGCAATAGATGAACCTATCCAGAGGTTTTTTTCCTTGAAGTACAAGCTCCTTCATCACCTCCAAGCCTGCTTCACCCTCATCCTTGGATGACTCACCACTGCCTGATTCTTTGTAAAAAAAAATTTAACTGAACTTTTGCTTATTCATTTTTAGTTTTTATTTCTTCTCATAAGCAATTATTCCTGACTCATTTTCATGTTTTCCATTTTTTATTAACATACAACATTAATTAATTTCTTGATTTGACAGCCATTGATTGCCCATTACCCTGGGCATTTGTGTTATTATAGCAGCCACTGTTTAGATGTTCTTGCTTCTTGCTGTTTGTGTTTTTATAGTAGATGGAATCCCACTGAAATGGGCCAACAGCCCATGGAAAACAGAGGTTTAGTACCTTGCCACAGTGGGAGGAAAATCATTCCACACCCATCGCCCCCTCCAAGGCTCAGGGACTTTTGTGGTCAAGAGGTTGGCTGAAAGAATGTAACCTGCTTCAAGTTATTTCTGAAAATATGTGTTAAAAATTTCCTCTTTTTGGAATAATTAAAAATTTTTTTTAATTAAAAAAGGAGTAAACAACAACAACAAGAAGAAAATCACATACTCCTGAATGATGAATGGGTTAAAGAAGAAATTAAAGAAAAAATAGGCGTTCTTGGAACTGCATGGAAATGATAACACAGCACAACAAAGCCTCTGGGGCGCTTTAAAAGCAGTCCCAAAGGAAAGTTTTTAGCTCTGTCTCTACATTTAAAAATCAGAAAGAGTACATATGAATGACTTAACAGTACAACTCAAGACACTGGAAAGGAAGGACAAATCAAACCCAAACCTAGGTGAGAAGAAATAACAAAAATCTAAGCAGAAATTAATGAAATAGAAATTAAAAAATACAAAAAAATCAATGACTCTAAGAGGTGGTTCTTTGAAAAGACAAGCAAGATAGACAAATCTTTAGCTCAGTTAACTGAAAGAAAGAGGAAGTTTAAATTAACAAAATCAGAGATGAAAGGGGGAACCTCATAACACACACACACACACACACACACACACACACACACACACACAATTCCAGAACATTATATGGGAATACTTTATAAACCTATACTCTATTAAATTTTAAAATCTAAAAGAAATGAATGAATTTCTAAACTCATGGAAATCACCAAAGTTAAACCAAGAAAAAAATCAACTGCTTACAAACCCGTAACAAATTAGGAAATTGAAAGGGCAATATAAAACCTCCCAATTAAAAAAAGCTCAGGCCCATATAGAGTCACAGCAGAGTTCTACCAGACATTCAAGGAGTATCTACAACCAATACTTTTTAAATTATTCAAAAAGATATAATCAGAGGGAGAACTCCCCAAACTCTTGTATGAAGCCCGTATCACTCTAATACAAAAACTAGGTGAAGACACAACAAAGAAGACAACTACAGACCATATCCTTAATGAACAATGCTACAAAGATTCTCAACAAGATACTTGCAAACCACATATAGACACACATCGAAAAGATCATCCACCACTATCAAGTCAGCTATAGTCTATCATACAGTGAAAATTCATTATATGTGTGTTAATAAATGTAACAATTTAAAGAAATGTGCCTAAAGACAAAATGTCATGGTCATTAGAATAGATGCAGAAAAGCTCTTTTATAAAATCCAATACGCATTCATATTAGAAATCCTAGAGAGAATTATACTGGAGAGAATTATACAACAAACGCACAGCCAACATTATTCTAAATGGAGAAAAACTGGAAACATTCCCCTTAAAATCAGGAATCAGACAAGGCTGCTCACTATCTCCATTCCTTTTCAATATAGTGCTTGAAACTTTTGCTAGAATAATAAGAAAAGGAAATTTAAAAAGTACTGATTGAAAAGAAGAGACCAAATTATGATAATTTGCAGATGATATAATATTATACATAAGGGATTCCAAAGACTTTACCAGAAAATTGCTAGAAATAATCAATACGTTCAACAAAATGTCAGGTTACAAAATTAACTTACAATGGTGTTCGAGCTTGTTTTTCCATTGCTGTGACAAAACACTCTGACCACTACCAACTTGGGGAGGAAAGTGTTTATTTGTCTTACATCTCCTGGGTCACAGTTCATCATGGAGCCCAAGGTAGGAACTCAGGGAAAGAACCTGGAGGCAGGAGCTGGAGCACAGGCCATGGAGGATTGCTGTTTACTGACTTGCTCCCCTGGCCCCTGCTCAGCCCGCTTTCTTATGCAACAGGGGTCCACATGCCCAGGGATGGCACCACCTACAGTGGGCTGGGCCCTCCCACATCACTCAACAATCAGGAAGGTGCCCCACAGACATGGCCATAGCCCAGTCCTATGGAGGAAATTCCTCAAGTGGGGCTCTCTCAACCCAGGTGTGGCAAGTTGACACTAAAGCTATCCAGCACAAATGGTAAACAATCAGAGACAGAGTACATAGATGTCTTCCCATTCACTATAACATCAAAAATATCTAGGAATACATCTAATCATTGACATTAAAGATTTCTAGAATGAAAACATTAAACCTTTAAAGAAAGAGATAGAAGAAGACACCAGGAAATGGAAGGACCAACAGTATTCATAAATTGGTAGAATTAATACTGTGAAAATGATGTTCCAACCAAAATCAATCTATAGATTTAATGTAATGCCAATCAAAATCCCCATGATATTCTTCACAGAGCTAGGAATAAATTCTAAAATTCAGATGGAATCACAGAAGACCTCAAATGGCCAAAGCAACCTTAAGCAAAAAAACCCAAAAAAACAAAAAAATGTTGGCACGATCATCATACCAAATCTCAAACTATATTACAGAGCTGTAGTCATAAAAGCAGCATGGTGCTGGTACAAAAACAGACATGTAGAACAATGGAACAGAAGAGCCAAACACGAGTGCATTCAATTTCATCCACATGATATTTGAAAAAGGGCCCAATGATACATAATGGAGGAAAGACAGCATCTTCAGCAAATGTTGCTGGCAAAACTGGATCCCCATTTGTAGAAGAATGAAACTGGACCCATATCTTTCAGCCTGCACAAAAGTCAACTCCAAATGGATCAAAGACCTCAATATAAAATCTAAAACTCTGAACTGCTAGAAGAAAACATACACAGTACCCTATAACATACAGCTGTAGGAAAGGACTTTCTAAATCAGACATCAATTGCTCAGGCATTAACGTCAACAATCAACAAGTGAGACCTCATTAAACTAAAATCTATGGATTAATCCACTAATACAGTCAGAGCATTTATGATGCAGTCACTTCTCAAAGGCCTGGCAGTTGACAGCCAAGTCTTTAGCACAGGGTTTTGGGAGACCCTTTAGATTCATACCACAGCATCAATGAATTGGACTTACAAATTATTCAACATTTGTTCATTGTGGACTTGTTCATGTTTTTTTGGCTGTTTAACTGACAATGTTTTTTAAATCAAACATTTTATTGAAATTTTGAAATTTTTCACACAATGTTTTGTTTTTTGTCATGTTTAGATTTCCTTCTGTATCTGCATCCACTTACTCTTCCAAAAATTTCTGATTTGTTTTTTTCAGAGTAAGAGTCAGGAATATAAGGAAACACATATTTTTTCCTATATGTCTATAAAGTCTGGTTTGTATCTCCAAATCCCCTTTGATGTGGCTTCATATGCTGGAGCCTGGTCAACCTACTAAGAATCTCACTTTAAAACAAGACTGAATCTCCCCTTCCCAGCAGCCATCAGTTGCCATTAGTTCCTCAGATGGGGTTAGAGTTCTTATCCAGTCCCCCAGGTCTATGCTGGGTTGAGCCTACATGGGACTTGTGCATGCTGTCACCATGGCGTGTTCTCCCTCAAAGCTGAGTGCTAGCTTGGAAATCTTATATATGTATATTTCAATTTGAAAATACAGAAAGGTCAAGAAACTAATAAGAGGCCATGGGTTGTGGGATGCTTCAGGAGAGGGGAAGTAGGAGGGGAATAATAGAATAGGAAGTGTTAAATAAGGTGAGGAATGGGAGGTAGGGTAGAAGATGGAGCATGGGAAGGGATAATTAATACTAAAAATCTTTAGAAGCCATATGGAAACCTACCACAACAGAAGCTACTTAAAGCATTACATATAGAGTACAAAAAGAGATTAAAAGGAGCTACCTCTTAACAGGGGACATTACCCCTCCTAGACACCATAGTTGACAGCATTTTAAGGTAAGACTTTCTCATTTCCAATGAGTCACAGAAGAAAATTTATACCTTAAGACTATATTTTAAGGAAGCTTACATGAGTAAATAAGAACACGTTACAGACGACACAATACATGTTGAAAATGTCTCCAGAATTTTCAGATGTGGGAAAAATCGGTAAACAATTTTGAATATACCGTTTGAATTATTTCTGGTATTAATTCTGAGTTATTTCCATTATGCTATTAAAATGCTTGGTATGCTAATGCTTTGAGTGTCTCAAATGTGTATTTAATTTATATTTAATAACACAAGTTTTGCTTGTGAAAACTAAGCCAATTATTGAAAGCATTTCCCAAGGTTTAGCAATTATTTAAGAGCTACATTTACTATAAAGTAATTAGCACAAATGGCATGTTCATGAAAGCAGATTTAGAACAGTTTTATGTATTGGTTTGGAAGGGAAATGTTTAATACAGATGCAACTGAAAAGACTCAAATTTATCTGAACTGGTAGGCATTTTCTTTTCAACAAAGAAACACACATATTCTCAAGTGGCTTCCTTCCTTCCGGCCCACCCTCCTTCTCCCCGCCTTCTTTCATCCTTTCTTCCTGTATTGAAGATTGAGCCCAGAGCGTGCTCGGCAAGCTTTCTGTCACTGAGCAAAATCAGTCCTCATCCACACCCCCATATTCTCTCTTTTTTTTTTGTATTTCTTTTCCCTTTTCTTTTTATTGAGACAAGGTCTTGCTCTGCTGTCCATGCTAGCTTCAAACTTGTCCTCCTGTCTTAGCCATATTGAGCACCTGGGATTACAAGCCACTGATTTATATATCAGGAGTGTTTGGATCCTCCAAAGGATTTGTATTCAGAATATAATGAATGGTTTCAAGTCAAGCTAGAAAACAAATACATAATTAAAATAGATGAAAATAGGGCAGTTCAGAAAAGACATTTAACTCCCACTCCATAACTCTTTAACTAGGTGGTTTTACCAACATATATGCAGACAATGCCAATAGATAGCATTAAATCATCAACTTAAAATAGTAGAATATGTCTCTAAACTAAATCAAATTATTCCTTTAAAGTTTTAGCACTGAGGCTTTGGAATGATTTCAATATCATCTAATGAAGTGCATAATCAACTTGATTACACAACCATGATAAAAAATTCTCAAATATATATATATATATATACATATATATATATAATTTTTCTTGAAGCTTAAGCAGAATTGAGTATCTACACATCCTCGTTCTTTGGATTGGCTTTATTTACCTTTTTTTTCTAATGGGGCAACTGAGATATTGTCTTCAAACTATAAGTGCATCTCTAATAGAAATCCTTACCCCCAGGCTTTATCTCCTTTCTCCTAAGGCACTCTTTAGGCTAAAACTCTAGGCTTTAAGCTTTAGGGACAGCTACCTAGACTATTGACAAACATTATTCCCGAAGCTAATTTTTACAGCAGTGAGTTGGTCATCATGGTTTTTTCCTGTTTTTTTCTGGCCTATGGGTAATTCATAAATTTTCTAACTTGCCTATGTATGCAGAAAGTGTTTTAATTATTTCAGTCAACACTCTAAGCAACTGTGGAGTGCCATACTTCTTATCCATATTACCGAGGCATGCCATTTTGATTGTTGAATATGTTTTTACCTTTAATGCTAATTTGCTGTTACATTTCTGAAAGTTCAAAATTAAATGAGGTATACCTCTTATTTCAAATCCATCTGCCTAACATTTTGCCTTAGTTAATATATGCCAAATATATTAACTTATAATGCCAAATATTAAGATACAAACTGTAGCAATTTAGAGAACCTGAAACAGGTACAAGCAAATACAAAAGGCCAGGGGGACAGTGCAGAGGAGAGAGATCGAGCCACATGTTCATGACAGCTGAGGAATTCTCTAGTGTATAAGTGGTCAGTGTCCACTAAGCATGCATATCTTAAACCCCTTTCTCACACCAAGCAAGGCATAAAATTTAAATGCACTCAATATTTAAATTTCTAAGGTATATGGGGAAATCTTCCAGAAAAAACTAAAATACTCTCATAAACTGAAGAAATCAACAAGGGCATAACCCCACACCCCAACCATCAGGTAAATAACAACAACAACATCAACCAAGCTGTTTTCAAATGTATCGCTAAAAGAGTGCAAGGCAGACCACAGACTGAGAAAAGATAAGAACACATTTTGCATGCAGTTAGCAATGGTTATATGTTCAGATTATGCAAAATGTTCTTAAAATCATTAATAAAGACAACCTAAACAATGGGAGCAAAAATGTAGACATTGCACACAGAGTGGTCAAATGACATCACCACAGACACTAGAAAGGACGGAGAAGGGCACCGTCTCTTACATTGCTCTTGGGAGGTAATAGTGACAATGAGTATTTCTACAACATCTTTGAAAATCTCTTTAGCAGCAATTACTAAAGCAAAACAAATATGCATGCTCTGACAGAAAACACTTAGATATATACTTTATTTACCTGTGATATACGTATATCTAATATAAAGTCATGCATTTATATCTGCAGCAAATGTCATAAAAGAATACTCATGAAAATATCATTCATAATAGGTACAAACTGAAAATGATTCAAAATTTTACCCAAAGCAGAAAACACATTGTGGTTTATTCCTGCTACAGACTATTACATATCAGTTTAAACTGCTGCTACATTCTACAACATTATACATTTTACATAAAAATTTTACATTCTGTGGAGTTTAAGTATTCAGACAAAAGTAATATGCTTGCTACAAATATGTGTTTATAAAGTTCACAAACAAAAGTCAGTTGTGGAATGTTAGTTGACTAGTTTTACACAGCCTGAGAGTATCTGAGGTTTTAATACTTTCATCTGTTGTTTTAAATTCCATTTCAAGTTGTAGCTTCAGGGGTCCCAGCAATATAAACTTTTGATCTTCATTTTGTTGCTCATTTTTTTAGGTAGTATGTCACTATGTTATTTAAGACTGGTTTACAACTTGCAATCCTTTCACTTCAGCTTACCTCCTGAGCGCTGAGGTACATGTGTCATATGTGGCACAAGAGCATTATATTTAAGTGAGTGAAAGACATCTCATTGATTAGTGAGTAGTTAACTATACCATATTTACAAAAGTGGACTCAGCTTTGTCTATATGTGTTAGACTTTAGAAGCTAGGATTGTCATTTAGTATTTATCTAAACTGAGGAAAGAATATCAACCCACTGTGCCCTTCAACAGCAAGTCTTTGAACACAGGATATTCACAGATAGAGGAATTGCTCCAAGGGACACATCGATTTAGTCAAGGGTATTCCATTCCCATAGAAAGCTTCAGCTAAGAAAATTCCCATCAGTTTAGTGGATTGGTCCAGGTAGTGATGAAATTACAGTAGAACTGGCAAGGTAGACCCTAAGGCACTCTCACCTAATTCAAAAACAAGAGGAAATTTGAATATTGACATCCAGAAAATATGTAAGGAGAGAAAGATCAAGCAAGGGTACAACAAGACTGCCATCTATCAGTCAGGGGCTTCAGGGGCTTCAGAGGAAACCAGATCTAACATCATAATAATAGATCCATGCCATATGGAAGGATCAGAAAACAAATTTAGAGGCTTTAAGCCATTTCGTTTGTGGTATTTTATTTTGACAGCTCCAACTAACTGAAAAATACAATTTTGAAATGGCAAACTGACTGGAAGTCACCAAAGTTTCTATTCCAACCCCCTTTGTCTTGCTTTATCTACTTGTTTCCATAGAAAACTCATGTGAGAAGCTTCTCTGGAACTCTAGTTGGTCTTCATCTTTTCCAGTGACCATCCCATCACTGCAGTTAATCTCCAGGCCTCTTCTGGCTTCACTGGCTTTCCTCTTTATACCTGCTTCAGATTTTCTTTATGCTCGACTAGCATTTCCCCTCCACTTGGCTTATTTAGTAGTAGATATGAGTTACTGCCATCATCCCCTCTAAGGATATTGCTACACTCTGTCCATTTACAGTCAGAATGATTCTATACCGAGTCAAGTATAAGGTTCCTACACACATTTTCCACTTTCCTCTTGTTAAAGAGACTCTGTTTTCTCCTGCTCTTTGGGGCATATGGCATAATAGGATATTGAATTATTTTCAAAACTGTGTTCTTTGGGCACAAGAACCCAAAGAGACAAAATAGTAATCATAATGTAAACTTAGGGGGATTTAACAGAGTTCCAGTTTCCTTTGGTGAATGTGTTCTCCCTCTGGGAATCAAGATCTGAAAACCCAATCAGCATAAAACTGATGAAGCAGAAATTACAAATTCACTAAAGTAATAACTGCAAATGATAAGTGTATTTTTCCATGCTTTTGTTTTCATATACCATGTAGTTAACTGACTAAACAACCACATGATAAAATGATCTAGTATATCCTTCTTAGATTGTGATATAATATCTGATAAATGTAAAATTCCAAATACTTTCCTTAGTTAGATTATCAAAAGTTCTTTCTATGTTCTTGTGGCTCTGAGTATTTAAGTTTTTGATGAGACAGAGTATCCAAGGGTGATCTATGCATCACCATACTCATTTATTAACGTTGTACTCCTGTTTCATGAAATTATGAGCACAATGATCCTTCACGTTTCGATCCCTTTGCAAGACCCTGACAGTGGTACTTGCAGGAGCCTGGTGAGTCAAACCAACACATTCATTTATGATGGATTACATTTTTCTTTTTAGAATAAAGAGCTTGACAGTTTGTCCCATTCTTTATCAGTATATAAATATGATTAATACTATTACTTTATGGTTATTTTTCTAATGATTTTTCTATTTGGAGGAACCTAGACATTCTGATTTATTTTCTCTTTCCCACAAGTCTGTGTATATTCTTACCTAAGATCATTTTTCTTTCTATACAAAGTGAATTGGTTGGTGCAGTGATAAAGCTCTATCTTTTTTTAAAATAAAAAAAGTGATAAAGAATTTCATACATGCATATAAGGTGTTTTGATCAAATCCATGCCCATTCCCTCCCACTCCAACTCCTCCCATATCTGCCCATCACATTTTTCTGATAACTTCATGTACTCTTTCTTCTTCTTTAATTTTTTATGGGGCTTTTGGCTACTTTAACACTCCCCCCTCTGAAGAGGTAACCCTAAAATCTTTTTAGGAATAGATAAAAGCTCCCAAATATTTTCAACATTTTGGGCCTTTGGAATGGAGAATGTTGCTAAGGGGCCCAAGGACACTGTGAGTTTTAGCCAAGAAACTGGCTACTTTTCTTTGAGTTCTTTTTAACCTAACTGCCTGTGAATTCCTACTTCCTATCTTACCACACCATCCTCTGAAGAGGTTACCCAAATTGCCAATAGGGAATAGGGACACAGGCTGATCTGGCTTCTTACATGCTGAACAGGGACACAGGGTGAGGCAATTGGAGTACCCCTTCAGTGGATCTATCTAAAAGACTCCCAAATTGCATAACTCTTATGTCAAGAGGAAAGGAAAATCTTTGAAGAATGAATAGGAGATTGAAGAAGTAAAGGCAAGAGTAATTAGCATTATGAGTTCTAGACAGGGAACTAGAAAAAAGTCACAACAGGGAACTTTTCAAATGTTCATCTGAGAGTCCATTGGAATTTCTTGACAAGGGCTTCTGAAAGCATCCCTCTATTGGGTTCCTCCTCATTTTTCTTTTGTCTTCCAAGGCTGGACACCACAGTGATGGATTCAGGATTTGCTTTCAGGTATTTTGATAGATTTTGGAGTGGTTAGAATCAGTGTCAGTTCCCTCTCAAAGGCTTCTAGCTAGGGGCAGAAAACAAATTTATCCATTATTTTAGAACAATAGCTGGTTGTCTCCTTTAGCTATAGGTGGGCGCTACAGTATTGCAGACCAAGATTTGAAGTCTTACATCTGGGCAGCACTTTCCAGTTAGGAACAAAATCATCACTGATAAATAATTATCTAAATAACTTTTTTATATAGACTTAAGCCTAATATCTGGGAAGTGTAATCAGTTGAACTCTAAAAGAAATATATTGATGACTTTACTCTTTGGTTATATTTTCCTTTTGGGTACTTAAGACCATATAGTTGACCCAAATAAATCAATTTATTTTTACACTTAAGGTCAAATGAGGTTCTGTTCCTCAGGGATCACATGGGCTTGGGAGGAGCTCCTGGCTCTTTTCTTTTACTGGTTCCACCTATGTGAAGATAAGTCAAAGGTCCTGCTCGACCATGGCTGGCTTCACTTGGAAGCATGAATGAGATGTTTCCTCTGAGTTGACCCTCCTCTTTGTAGACTGGACAATGGTTCAAGTCCATTTCATGGGGTCTCCATGGCCTCCCTGAAGAAGAGGACAGGTGACTCACCACAGTTACAGGACATTTTGAGAGATGTTCCATAGTCCCCTGGAATGTAGTTGACCTTGGAGGGCAATGGGCAAAAACTGTCCTTAAGTTCCTCCAACCATATTAATATAAGCCTCAAACTATGGCTGTTAAACATCCAGTAAGGTTGGTTCCACCAGTCTGGTACTTTTAATTATCATGTGCTATGTAGATAAGGCTTGGGTAAAAAACCAAAATTCTCAGATAAACGCTGACTAGATATATATTTTGTTCCTTAAACTAGTTGACTAAACTATGACCATAGAAAATTTAAGATTATGTGTATATTATTATTGTCTCATCTTTTATATATCATAACAAACCTACACAGACCTTCATCACTTGCTTAGGCTTTTTCATTTTTTATGTCTATTATAGAAATTATCTTCATTCCCATATCCTTTTAACATCTTTTACATCCTCATTTTCTTTTTTTATAAATAATTTTGAGACACAATAGCATTAACAAATAAAATTTCCATCTGTTGTGAGACTTCTTTTCCTGAGGATGCTAAGCAATGCTTATACCCTTTCAAGGTTCTAGTGTTGAACCCATGTTTGATTAAAGTTTTACTGGGGAACCAATGAATTTATTGAGCTTACTTACTGAGATAATTGAGGGGTTGCTGAGTTGTATGTACGACCTGAGGGTATGCATACTGGAAAGCCTTTATACAGCATGGGTCATGCCTTCTCTTCCTAGCCTTCCCCAGATTGTATACTTTATCCCTCCCCAAATCCAGGAAGCCATGTGTGATTAGGGTCAAACTGCATTCAGATGGCTGAGAAGAGTGGCTAGATAATGCAGTGAGCGTCCAATGACCCTGCTCTGCCCTCCTTCAATGATGAGCACAACCATCAACAAGCCCGATTGTGTTGATGTTTAGCAATCAGGCTCAGCTGAAGTCGTGATAATGGTAGTTATTTCATGCAGAAGGGACTGCTGTATAGCATCATCTTATTAAAAGGACCTGAAATTTAAAAGGATTTGGTGCTAGGATCCACATATCAGGGAAAAACATATGTTGTTTTTCTGAATCTGTTACTTCACTTAGTTTAACAGTTTCTAGAACTGCAATTTACCTGCAATTTACCTGCAAATTTCATTATTTCATCTTTCTTTATTGCTGAATAGAACTCCATTGTGTAAATATACCACTTTTTTGTTAACTACTCGTCAGTTGAGGGACACTTAGGGTGCTTTCATCTCTTAGCTATTGTGAAAAGAACAACAACAAACATAGTTGTACAAGTGTCTCTACAATAGGAGGAGCCCTTTGGGTATATGCCAAGGAGTGGTATACCTGGGTCATATGGGAGGTATGTTTTTAGTTTTTTAAGAGTTTTCCACACTGTTTTCCATAGAGGTTGCAGGAGTTTGCAATCCCACCAGCAATGAATGAACATTCTCCTTTCTCTACAACCTGGCCAGCATTTGGTACCATTTGTTCTCTTGATCCTAGCCAGGTAGCCAGTCTGATTGGGGTAAGGTGATACTTTAGGGTGGTTTTTATTTTGCATTTCCGTAATTACTAATGAGGTTGAACACTTTTTGAGATGTTTCTTAGCCATCTTTATTTCTTAATTTGAGAACTCTGTGTTTAGATCTTTAGTACATCTTTTTTTTTTTGGTCTTTTTGAGACAGGGTTTCCTTGTACCTCAGCTGTCCTGTAACTCACTATGTAGACCAGGCTGGCCTTGAATTCACAGAGATCTGCCAGCCTCTGACTCCTGAGTTCTGGGATTAAAGGCGTGTGCCACCACACCCAGCCCTTTGGTATATCTTTTAATTGGATCACTTGGTTTCTCAATTATTTGTTTTTGAGTTCTTTATATATTCTGGATATTACACCACTGTCAGATGTGTCATTGGTGAAGATTTTTTTCCCATTTTGTGGGTTTTCTCTTCACTTTCTTGATTGTTTCTTTTGCTGCACAGAAGCTTTTTAGTTTAATGAGGTCCCACTTGTTGATTGCTGACCTTAATTCCTGAGCAACTGCTGTATGGTTTAGAAAATCCTTTCCTACACCTATATCTTGTAAGTTACTGCGAATGTTTTCTTCTAATAGTTTCAGCGTTTCCAGTTTCACACTGAGGTCTTTGATCCATTTGGAGTTGACTTTTGTGCAAGGTGATAGATAAGGATCTAGTTTCATTCTTCTACAGGTGGAGATATCCAGTTTTGTCAGCACCATTTGTTGAAGATGATGTTTCCTCCATTGTGTGTTCTTGGCACCTTTGTCAAATATCAGGAGGCTGAAATTGCATGTACTCAGGTTTGGTTCATCAATGATGTTCCATTGATCTATGTGTCTATTTTTGTGCCAGTACCATGCTGTTTTTAAGACTATAGTTCTGTAGTATACTTTGAGATCTGGTATAGTAATCTCCCCAGTGTTGCTCTTATGCTCAGGGTTGATTTGACTACCTGGGGTCTTTGTGTTTCCATATGAATTTAAGGATTTTTTTTTTCTTCTAATTTTGTGAAGTATGTCATGGGGATTTTGATTGGGATTGCACTGAATCTATATATTGCTTTTGGTAAGATGGTCATTTTCACAGTATTAATTCTTCCAATCCATGAGCATGGGAGGTCCTTACATCTCCTGGTGTCTTCCTCAATCTCTTTCTTAAACAATTAAAAAATTTCATTGTAGAGATCTTTGGTGTTTTTGGTCAGATTTATTCATATATATTGCAGCAGCAGTTATGAATGGGAGCATTTCCCTGTATTCTTTCTCCAATTGCTTGTTATTGGTATATAGAAAGGCTGCTGATTTTTGTAGATTGATTTTATAATCTGGCACTATACTGAAAGTGTCGATCAGTTCTAGGACTTTTCTGGTGGAATTTTAGGGATTTTTTTAGGTATAGTATCATATCATTTGCCAAAAGTGATAGGTTGACCTCTTCTTTTCCAGTTAGTAGTCCTTTAATTTCCTTCTCCTGTCTTATTGCACTAGCAAGAGTTTTAAGCACTATGTTGAAAGGGGTGGAGATATGAACATCCTTATTTGGTTCCTGATTTTAATGGGAATACTTCCAGTTTTTCTCCATTTAGAATGATGTTGGCTGTGGGTTTATTGTATATAGTTTTAATTATCTTGAGTTATGTTCCTTGCAGTCCAATTCCCTCTAGGGCTTTGAACATAAATGCATGCTGAATTTTTTCGAAAGCCTTTTCTGCATCTATTGAAATGACAATGTGTTTTTTTGTCTTTGAGTCCATTTATGTGATTAATGATGTTTATTGACTTGTGGATATTGAACCATCCCTGCATCTCTGGGTTAAAGCCTACTTGATCATGATGAATGATCTTTTTTGATGTGTGTCTGTATGCGGTTTCCAAGTATTTTGTTGAGAAAATTTGCATTTATGTTCATTAAGGGTATAGGTCTATAGTTTTCTTTATTGGTTGTGTCTTTACCTGGCTTGTGTATTAGAGCGATGATGGCTTCATAGAAGGAATTTGGGAGCTCTCCCTCTTTTTCTAGCTTTTTGTATAATTTAAGTAGTATTGGTTGGAGGTCTTCTTTAAATGTCTGTTAGAATTCTGCTGTAAATCCTTTTGTGCCTGGGCTTTTTTTAGTTGGGAGGCTTTGTATTACTGTTTCGATTTCCTTATATGTTATGGGTCTGTTTAAACTGTTAATCTCCTCTTGGTTTAACTTTAGTGGTTCTCATGATTTTAGATATCCATCCATTTCTTTTAGATTTTCAAATTTGGTAGAGTATAAGTTTTTAAAATATTCCCTTATAATGGTTTGAATCTTTTGGGTGTCTGTTGTGATGTTTTCACTTTCATCTCTGATTTTGTTGATTTGGATTTGCTCTTTCCTTCTTTTGTTTAGCTGGGCTAAGGGTCTGTCTATCTTATTTAAAAGCTTTTCAAAGAACCAGCTTTTAGATTCATTGGTTCTTTGAATTGTTTTTTTGTTTCTATTTCATTAATTTCTGCTCTGATTTTTGTTATTTTGTTATTTCTTCTCTCCTGCTGGGTTTGGGTTTCATTAGTTTGGGTTTCATTAGTTCTTGCCTTTCCAGTGCCTTGAGTTGCACTATTAGTTCATTTATTTGGGCTCTTTCTAATTTTTTAATGTAGGTGCTTAGAGCTATAAACTTCCCTCTTAGAACTGCTTTTAAAGAGTCCCAGCGATTTTGTTGTGTTGTATTGTCCTTTTAGTTGAATTCCAGGAATTCTTTTTTTTCTTTCTTAATTTCTCCTTTGAACCACTCATTGTTTAGCAGTGTGTTTTTCAATTGTCATGAGTTCTGCAAGACTAGGGCTTTGTCCAGTGTTGATTTTGATCTTTATTGCATTGTGGTCTGATAGAATGCATGGGATTATTTCAATTTTTTTTGTATTGGTTGAAGTTTATTTTACGGCCCAATATGTGATCAATTTGTGAATAAGTTCCATGGGATGCTGAGTAGAAAGTGTATTCTTTGGTGCTTGGGTTGAATATTCGAAAGATGTGTTAGGACCATTTGATGTATGGTATCATTTAATTCAGATGTCTCTCCATTTATTCTTTGTCCAGTTGACCTGCCCAATGGAGACAGTGGGGTATTGCAGTCCCCTACTGTTACGGAGTTGTGGTTAGTCTGTCTTGAAGTCCTGTAGTGTGTTGTTTTTATGAATTTGTGTGCACCAGTTTGGTGCGTATATGTTAAGGATTGTAATATCTTCTTGGTTAACTATTCCTTTGATCAAAATAAAGTGACCCTCCTTATCTCTTCTGATTAGTTTTACTTTGAAGTCTATTTCGTCAGATATTAGAGTTGCAATCCCTGCTTGTTTCTTAGTGTCATTTGCTTGGTATATTCTTTTCTATCCTTTCACCTTAAGGTAGTGCTTGTCCTTGAAGGTGACATGGGTTTCTTGCAGACAGTGAAGATATGGATTTTGTTTCTTAAACCATTCACTTAGCCGGTGTCTTTTGACTGGGGAGTTCAGTCCATTGATATTTAAGGTTTTATTGTAAGATGTGTACTGGTTGCCATCATTTTGATTGCTGTTTGTATTCTTTAATTTTGTGTTTCCTCAATTATACCTTTATTTATTTTCTTTCATTGCACCTAGGGTATAGTTGTTTCTCTCTTTGCTCTCTGTATTGCTTCAAGTATTCTTTAAAGGGCTGGTTTTGTGTACATGTATTCTTTCAGGCTTTTCATGTCATTTAAGTTTTTTCTCTCCCCCTGAACAATAATAGACATTTTTGCTGGGTGAAGTATTCTGGGGTGACATCTATTGCCATGTAGAACTGGAAATACCTTGGTCCAGGCTTTTCTGACTTTCATAGTTTACACTGATATGTCAGGTGCAATTCTGATGGGCTTTCCTTTGTATGTGACTTGTTTTTCTTTTGCTGCTTTCAGTATTCTCTCTTTCTTCTGTACATTTAGTGTTTTTACTATGATATGTCATGGGAAGATTCTTTTCTGATCCTGCTTATTTGGTGTTCTATGTGCTTCCTGTATTTGTATGGGGATGTCCTTCCTTAATTTCAGGAAATTCTCTTCTACAATCCTCTTTAAGTTGTGGTCAACACCATTAACCTGAAATTCTTCTCCTTACTCTATTCCTATGATCCATAGATTTGGTCTTTTCATGATGTCCCACATCTCTTGCATGCTCCATTCCTGTTTGTTTGTTTGTTTGTTTGTTTTTTTAGTTTTCCATAATCTTTTCTTGAGTGGTCCAGTTCTTCAATTTTATCCCCCAGTGTTGATATTCTGTTTTGCATTTCATTCATTCTAGTGGTGAGGATTTCCCTTGTTGTTTCAAGTTTGCTTATTTGGTTTGTTCTTCCTTCTTCATTTCTGCCTGAGTTTTCTTCAATGTTTTTATCTCTTTTGTGAATTCACTCAGAATTTTATCCCTATCTTCTTTTAGCTCTTTGATTTGTTTGTTTGTATTTTCTTTAACTTTGTTGAATTCCTTGATCATGTTTATGGCTGTTCATTTAAATTCAGTGTCCTGGGTTATCTCTAGGGGGCTCTCCTTATAGAACTCTTCTACAGGATTGGTGGAGTTTGGTGGGGACATAGTGTTTTGGCTTTCCATTTGATTATTTTTTCATTGTGCTCTTGGCACATGATTTTCTTTTGTTGTTTATGATTCTGATATGAGAATTAAGTTGAAGTATGCTTCTGTTTGTATTCTGTGTGCCTTGGTCCTTTTCTTATTGGTTATGTAAATCTGGTTGGTCTAAGTCTTAGGTTCTCTCAGGTTTATTTTGGAGGGAACTGATGACTTCAGATCAGCTATTCGGGAGCTCTCACAGAAGCCCAAGTAAGGTTCCAGTTAGGTACACACAGGCTTTCTTCACCACATGGATGTACCATCTGTGGTCTCTCAGGCAGTCCACCCTCTCAGGTTGTCTGCTAGGATCTCAACCTTAGCCTACCAATGCCAGATCTTCCCTGGGGCCTTGGGAGGGGCCTCATGAAATCCCAAGTAGGGGGATGGGTATGATGCAATTAGGGAAAAGCTCACCGCCATATGGAGGCAGGATCTGGGGGCTCTCAGGCAGCCCTCTTCATTCTCAGCCCCTTTGTCAGAGAGTGGCCATAGGGAGGCCAGAACTGGGCAGTCTCTGGCAGTCTGCTGAGATCAGAACCCATCCTCTCAGTTAAAGCTCTGTCTTGTTGGAGAACTTTTCTCACCACTTTTTCGCCAAGGACATCATGACTTGCTCTAAGTTGATAAAGCACTTTACTTTTGCCTTGGACCATATATTAAACCAAGTCATCTTTGAAGGAAATTAGAACTTCCTAGTCCCTTTCTACTGGTCATAAGAGGTATTCCCAACTCACCTAGCAATAGGAAGTTCAAGGAGAACTATTGAAACAATATTGGATAACATGGGCATAAGAAATCCTAAATGATGTTGAATAATATTGTTTATACATTGGCTGCACTTGTACTTAATTTCTGATTTATCACTTTGGTCTTGTGTGTCATTGAGTACAACCTAGAAAACACCATAATTAGTTGGATTTAGAAGACAATTTCTCATGAATGACAGTTACACCTTCATGATTGATTGATGTTCTAGAATCAAAATCTGTGCTTCCATCAATAATTTGCTAGTGGCTGTTTTTAATGCTAAACTATTTTTCTACTGAAAATGGCAGAACCATACCTCATAACTTCAGGTGATTAACTTTTGCAGTTGGACGTGAACTCCACATACTTCTTCACACTTTATATACCTGTACTGTAAGAAAGACTGGTGACCCTTATGGGCCCAAACATTGATTCTGCCTCACTCCAACCTGAACTAATTAGATAGTTCTTTGTTCTCCAAATCCCACTCAAAACTGGCAACCTTTTTGATATCATTACCTATACTGACTAGAAAAAGATGTCTACACACAGGATAGGTTATTATAGAACATAAAGAGCTCTGCATATATTGTATTCCTTTGCTGTATGCAAAAATAGAAAGTAAACTAACTATTCATCATTTTAGAAGAGATTTCCTGGCAGACGTTAGACCGATGGAACCCTGATAGAATTATTAATGTATTATGTGGCTGATTTTGTAATAAATTATTTCACACTCTTTTAAGAGTACATTTCTCAGCAAAGTCATTAGCATACCTGCCAATTCTTGTTCTGCTCCAAAGAGAAGGCTGTTGGTTAGCCCATAGTTTTGATGGAAAATCTAAATAAACCAACTCCTTTGAATTTTATCATGATAAAAGGTTAAAGATAAAACATATCCTTGGAACCAGCCAGTTCAGTAATACATAGTTTTGTTCACATAGCACAAAGGAGAACTGATACAGATAGAAAAGAACACACTGGCCAGACATGGTCCCATGTCACATACCTGAAATTATGTTGAACTGTTCTAACACATAAATTAGGAATATTTCGTCTTTGGGGATTCTAGCAGTATTCTGTCATTTTCTGGCATGTTGTTTTTCGTAGGGTATGGGCTGGTGAATTAAGTGGGGGTATCACAGAGATCATCTATACAGCATTCTTTTAATATCACACTGTTATCAACTGTCTGGCAGTTCTTTCGCCCTTGATGTTAACAGTTCAATATTTGAGTTTCATCATGCTTGTGTTTACTGAGTTACAGCTCTGATCTGTTAATGCCATTGGCCATTAAAAGTGGGAGGAGGCAGCTGTCAGGAGTCCTCTAGCACTTTCCAAGCTGTTCTAGACTCCAACTTTATCTTCCATAGTTTCAGCTCTCTAAAGTTACTTTTATTACCATAGCCTCTGCTCCTACTTTTGTCTTCCTAACATATATTTAGTTTTGGTTAACCCACCCCTCACCAGCTCTCCTCTACCTGTATGCTCCCTTAAGTCTTTAAACCCCAATATTATTACCACTTTCTTTCCTATCACATGTTCTACTATTCCCCCCAGCTACGATTTTTAAATAGGGTGCCAGATAGCAGGTTTCTATATGTTTTTTTTTCATGAAGTTTCTTTTTGATTAACTCTCTCTCTCTCTGCCTCTTCTTTCTCTACCTTCCTTCCCTAGTATTTCTCCTCCCTACAGTTATTTTTACCTATATTATACTATTCCACATCCCTTAATACATCAATGGTCCCTTTCTACTTTCCTGACTTCTACACATATTCCAGGTTAAAATCATGAAACAAAACATTAAAAACTAGGATCCACATGCAAGAGAGAAGCGGTTGAGTTTACCTATCTAGGCCTCCTCACTCTGTGTAAGTTTTTCAGTTCATCCATTTACCTGAAGTTCATGATTTCATTTTTCCTGATAGCTGAATAAGATTATACTGTGTGCATCTGTCACATTTGTCTTAACCATTCACCAGTTGATGGATATCTAAGTTGATTCTTAGCTATTGTGAATAGACCAGAAATGAACACTGTTTTTAGGTGGGGATTAGGTATTACTACTTCAGTCTCTTGGTATAAGTCTGTTAAATTATCTGTCTAATCTTGGTTTAATTTTTGTAGACCAAATGTGTCTAAAAATTGATTGATTTCTTTTAGGCTTTCCAATTTAGGAGAATAAACAATTTAAGGTCTATCCCAATGGATATTTTTTGCATGTTCTGAATTTCATTATTATCAATTGAAATGTTACCCTTCATAATTTTATTTATTGGGTCTTCTTTTGATTTGATTTGAGGTTATTTCTTTTGATAATTTATCTAATGGTTGTTGACTTTTTATTTTTTCAAAGAACTAACACTTCTTTCATTGATTCTTTGCATTTTAAATTTTAACCAATTTCTCCCCTCATCTTCATTATTGTTTTT
>NW_008340781.1:382546-387110 GCF_000622305.1 Nannospalax galili
TGCATCCCTCCATAGCTTACCCCCAACCATACTTCATGCATTCTGTTATATATATTAAAACCTATCTGGTCAAGCTTTTGTACTCAGCTGTGCCTCAATCCGAAGTCATCATCAGCTGGAGTCTAGTCAATCAATCTAGAGTCATTCCCATAAAGAAAAGGAAATCTCTCTCACCCTAAAATAATCATATGCCAATAGATCCTCAGTTAAGATTGGAGTCAGCTGCCCATTTCCCCAGTTCTGTGCTGGGTATTTGTCTGATTGAGTTCGCATGGATGGGTCGTGTGCATGATATCATCATTGTTGCAAATTTCCAGAGGCTTGAAAGTCTCTATTTCCTTATTTTTATGCACTGACCCAGGCTCTTACAGTCACAATTTTCTCCCCCCCCATCTTCCCTGAGCCATGGGTGAGTGACATTGAATATAGGAGCCCTCTCCTGGGACACACACTCAGCACTCTCTTATTCTGTACACCTTGGTCAGTTGTGGCCTTCTGTGTGCATTCCACTTTGTTGTATATGAGGAAGCTTCACTGGTGAGCGTTGACAGATGTATTTGTATTCTCTCTACTTCCTGTTCAACTATTTTCCAATATCCTTAGGTATAGAGATTCTACTTTAGATGTGTCACTTGGGACTGGGCATCTCCCAGGCATATATCCTCTGTGTGTGACCAGTTGTAAAACCCAGTATTAATCTCTATCTGTTGCAAAAAGAAGCTTTTCTTGATAAGGGGTGAGAGGTACACTTGTCTGTAAAATAAGTGTTCACAGTTAGCATAGAATAAAAATTTCATTTGTCTAGTTATATGACAGAGGTAGGGTTTTCTCTAAGATCTATAATCTCTCCAGCCATATGTATTTGGCTATGTTCACAATGCTACCCATGAAATCCCTCCCACTGAGAGAACTTTAAGTCCAATTAGATAGCTGTTGATTATTACCCCTTAGACAAAAGTGCCACTACTGCACCACTATAGTTTTCTGTGCCAGTCTTTGTTGTGGTCATTAGGCTTTGAAGCTGGGGTTGGGCCATTGATTGATTTTCTTTCTTAGTAGTTTTCATAGTATTTTCTAGAACTATGAGAGCTAGTCTTCAGGGAGGAGGTTTCCAGATCAGTCATAGCAACATTGCTTCAAATCCTGTGCCTGAAGTATGTTCTGCCTTAAGCAATAATATCTTACCTCATGTTCTTGGAGGTAATCAAGGGCCATGGAAATAGCCTATGTTATTTTGGAAATCTTTTAGACTACCATGACCAATAATTTGAAAGAAGGTTTCTCCTGTCTGGCACTGTTTCTTGTTATATAGTCTTCAGGTATACACATGCACTCAGCTCCAAATATTGTATGCATATTTTTCGGGGTGATTTTAAGTTAATGCATTTCTTTCTGTTTTTTTTTCACACCACCTAGGCTTTATTTATCTCTCTTCTATCTCTCCCCGCCTAACCTTTCATCTCCCTCCCCAGTTAAAGTACCCCATCTCCCCATTTCCCCTTAATAATATCTCTCTCCTCTTATCCCTCGTCTCTTGAGTTCCTTCTTCCACTTTTCCCAATGGTTGCTCGTATGTCCTTCCCTTCTCCCTTCCTGTTGGAATACCCTCATTTTCACCACTTCTCCCTTGGTAACATCTGTTTCCTCCTTACCTCCTCTCTAGGTCTCTTTCACCTTAATCTCTGTGATTCCCTTCCATTTTCCTGGATCCTGCTGTTATACCAGAATATAACTCACATATAAGGGTTTGTTGCTAAGATCCACAAATGAGAAGAATATATGTTGCTTGTTTTTCTGAGTCTGTGTTACTTTACTTTCTATAACAGTTTCTAGTTCCATTCATTTACCTGTAAATTTCATGATTTCATTTTTCTTTGCCTCTGTGTAGAACTCCATTGTGTAAATATACCACATTTTCATTATTTTTATTTTATTTTAGGTTTATGGATATTTTGCCTGCATTTATTTAAGTGCACTCATGTATACAATGCCCATAGAGGGTACTGTATACATGGTGAGGGTATTCATGTATACAATGCCCAATGTCCATAACTCGGTAAACTGGAGTTATGGACAGTTGTTAGCCACCCTGTTGGTGCTGGGAACTAAATCTAGATCCTCTGTGAGAGCAGCCAGTGTTTTTAACTGCTGAACTATTTCTTCAGCCCCATATTTGATTTTTTTTCTGTAGTCACTTGTATCAATAATTTTCCTGTTAGTACTGTTTTCATTATATCCCATGTTCTTAGTATGTCTATCATGTGTTTTCATTTCTAAAATTTTTTAAAATTTCCTTTTTGATTTCTTCAATGACCCCTTCATCATTTGGTAGTGTGTTTCTCAATCTCCACAACTTTGTAAATATTAGAAGTATAATTTGCAGTTGACTTCTAGATCTATTCCATTATGATCAGACAGAATCCAAGATCCAAGAAATTATTTGTTTTCCTACATTTGTTAATACTTACTTGGCATCCTATTATATGATCTATTTTAAAGTTCTTTAGGATGCTAAGAAATTGTATATTCAGCAATGTATGTATGGAGTGCTCTGTAAAAATTTCTATTAGGTCCATTTGATCTATGATGTCATTTATCTCAGATGTTTCTGTTTCTTTCTTAGCTTGTTGACCTGGCTACCAGAGAAATTGGGGTGTTGAGAACACCCAGTATTTTGTGTTAGAGTTAATCTGTTTCTTTATATATAGTGGTACTTGTTTTATGAAATTGATTAGTGTAGTGGTTACTTTTCTGTTGCTGTGATAAACAGCATGACCACAAAGTAACTTGGAGAGGAAAGGGTTTATTTGACTTACCAATCACACCCCATCATCAAGAGATGGCAAGGCAGGAACTCAAGGCAGTAACCTGGAGGCAGGAACTGAAGCAGAGACTGGAAAAATGCTGCTTTCTGGCTTGCTTCCCCCTGGATTCTTCAGTTACTTTCCTTATACAGTCCAGACCCACATGCCCACCAATAGTACTGCTGTGCCTATCTTATATCAATTAACAACCAAGAAAATGCCCCACAGACATGGCCAGATGACAATCTGGTGGAGGATATTCCTCAGTGGAGAAAATTCCCCAATGAAGGTTCTCTCTACCAAGGTGTCTATAGTTTGTGTCAAGGTGACAAAAACTAATAAGCACAGTTTGGTACATCTTTGTTCACTTGTAGTTTAGAAATTGTAATGTGTTCTTGATAGAGCCTGCCCTTAATCAATATGAAGTGATCTTTGATTAATTAACTCTTCAGATTAATTTTGCTTTGAGATCTATTTTGTCATACATTAGAACAGAGACTGTTATTTCCTTGTTACAAATGCCTTTTTCCATTATTTCAGCCTACAGTCCCACCTGTATCTGATGGTAAGATAGATTTTTTTGGAGATAGCCAATAGATGGATCTTATTTTTCTTTATATAATCTCATATTTTGTTTAGGCAAATCTATGTATATTGATTGGGAGAATTGATTTTTTTTTTATGGCAGGGTGTCCTTAGCCCATATCTCTTGAAATTCACTAGGTCGATCAGGCTGTCCTTGATCTCACAGAAATCTGCCTGCCTCTGTGTCCTGAGTGCTGGGATTAAAAGCACCTGCCACCCTGACCTGTGTGGATTGGAAGAACTGAGATCCTTGTATTCAGAGTTATTACTAACAGCTCACTATTGATTCCTGTTACCATCTGGATTTTATGGTTCTGGTGTTTTGCTATTCCTCATTTGCTTAATGACTGTCCTGGTTTATTATTTCCTGTGGCCTCCTCATAGATTTTTATCATTGTCTGAGTCCAAAGTTTTCATTCAAGTGTCTTCTCTATAATTGGCTCAGCAGTCATGAATTCCATCAGCATGTTTTTACACTGAAAAAATTTATTTCCCCTTCAATTATGACTGATAACTTTGTAGGGGATAGTAGTGTGGGTTTGCTGTTGCATTCTTTAAGAGTGTGAAATACATTATTTCAAGTCATCCTGGTTTTGTATTTATCTTTTTTACTTTAAAAAATTATTTATTTAATAATCATATAATTAGAAGAAGCATTTCATTACAACAGCATTGACATATTCAATAAGAATTCCAAGAGCTAAGATGCATCTCTTTCAAAATTGATTCTAAATTTTTAGGTTTAGAGTTGAATTGATACAGTTATACAATATCGTACTCCGTATAACCCCTATAAGACATAAAATTAAATGAGGTTTTAAACTCTAAAAAATATCTCCATTTCATTATTAAAATACAGTTTCATAGAGAAAAATTCATTTTTAATACAATTGACACTACGATTCACATGCATTTCTAATCTCTATATCCCCCTGATTACTACTAGTCACAGTCCGTTACTTTCTGAGCTCCTTGGTGTCTGAGCATGGATATAAAGTCATCAGGTAGATTTCAATGGTAATGTTTTTCACATCTACTAATAAGGAGCAAATTTTTATGCTTTGAAGAATTATTTTTTAATCATTACTTTAAAAAAATTTTAATAACTACATGATTAGAAGAAGCATTTCATTATAGCTTTAACATATTCAGTAACACACTCCAGAGCAAGAGTA
>NW_008340781.1:387380-388561 GCF_000622305.1 Nannospalax galili
ATATTACTTGTTATGTAGCCTTTAGCGCTGCATATGGACTCTTATGAAATTATATTGGCCCATTTAATCTTTGGTTATACTTTCCTTTTGGGTGTTTAAGGCCATAAAGTTGGTCCAGATAAAACCAATTTAATTTTACTCTTAAGGTCCTTTGAGGATCTGCTCCTCAGGAGGCACATGGGCTTGGAAGGAACGCCTGGTTCCTTTCTTTTACTAGTTCCACCTATGTGAAGATAAGTCAAAGGACCTGCTTGACCATGGTTGGCTTAGCTTGGAAGCATGGAGGAAATGATTACTCTAAGTTTTGACCCTCGTTTTATAGACTGGACAGTGGCTTAAGTCCATCTGGTGGGGTCTAATCAACCTCGTTAATCAAGATAACAGGTGACCCACCACCATTATAGGACATTACGAGAGATGCTCATAGTCCCCTGGAACTAGTTGACCTAGGAGGGCAAGGAGAAAAAGTGTCCTTTATGTCTCTCTGACCAAATTATTATAGACCTCAAAGTATATCTGTTTAACACCCAAGAATGTTAGTTCCACCAGTCTGGCACTTTTAATTACTGTGTGTCATGTAGATAAATCTTGGGCAAAGATCTGTTGTTCTCAGATAAACCTTACCTACACATATATTTCTTGATCTGCTATGTATAATGTGTCAGTAGGTTGTAGGAGTAATATGGTTCTCTCTGTTTTCAAAACTAGCTAAGCATTGTTTATCTCTCACATTGTTTCACCCCTCCATCATGGTTTTCCCATTTAAGGTACCTCCATTTCCCCCATTTCTCCCCTACTAATACCCTTCTCCTATGGTCCTACCTCTCTTGAGCTCCTTCTTTCCCTTTATCCCCTAGGTTCCTTTTATAAGCGTTCCTCCTCCCTCCCTTAAACTAACCAAATTTTTATCCATATCTCCCTTATTAAGGCCTGTTTCCTACTGTTCTTCTCTTTCAGATTATTTCTTTTCCTTTACCTCCATGTTTCCTTTCCATTATCCTGGTTCCTATAGTTTTGTTTGGTTGCATTCTTATTTATCAAAGTCTGGTTCTAGGATCCACATATGAGGGAGAACATATGTCCATTTTTTTTCTGAGTCTGTGTTACTTCACTCAGTATAACAGTTTCCAGTTCCATCTTATTTACCCGCAATTTCCATGACTTCATTTTTCTTTATAGCT
>NW_008340781.1:389029-390683 GCF_000622305.1 Nannospalax galili
TTTTAAGATGTTTCATAGCCATCTTTACTTCTTCTTTTGAGAACTCTCTGTTCAGCTCCATAGTCCATCTTTTATTTGGGTTACTTCTTGTCTTGGTTCTCTGTTTTTTGAGTTCATCATATATTCTGGATGTTAAACCTCTGTCAGATGTGTCACTGTTGAAGATTTTCTCTCATTCTGTGGTTTTTCTATTTGCTACCTTGGTTGTCTCCTTTGATGTACAGAAGCTTTTTAGTTTAATGAGGTCCCATTTGATAATTCTTGCCCTTCTTTCTTGAGCAATTGATATCTGGTTTAGAAAATCCTTTCCTTATGCCTATATCTTGTAGGTTTTTCCCAATGTTTTCTTCTAATACTTTCAGAGTTTCAGGCTTTACATTGAGGTCTTTGAGCCATTTGGAATTGACTTTTGTGCAGGGTAAAAGATAGGGGTTTAGTTTCATTCTTCTATCGGAGGAGATCCAGTTTTGCCAGCACCATTTGCTGAACATGCTGTGTTTCCTCCAGTTAATGTTCTTGGCCCCTTTGTCAAATATCAGGTGGCTGAAATTGCATGTACTCATATTTGATTCTTCAATTTTGTTCCATGGATCTATGGGTCTGCTTTTGTACCAGTACCATGTTGTTTTTATGACTATAGCTCTGTAGTACAGCTTGAAATCTGATATAGTAATACCCCCGGCATTGCTGTTAGTGCTCAGGGTTGTTTTGGTTATCCGAAGTATTTTGTTCTTCCATATGAATCTTAGGATAGTTTTTTCTAATTCTGTGAAAAATGTCATGGGGATTTTGATTGGCATTGCATTGAATCTATATATGACTTTTGGTAGGATGGTCATTTTCACAATATTAATTCTTCCAATATCATATCATCTGAAGAAAGTGATAGTTTGACCTCTTATTTTCCAATTAGTACTCCTTTAATTTCCTTCTCCTGTCTTATTGCTCTAACAAGAGTTTCAAGCACTATGTTGAAAAGGAGTGGAGCTAGTGGACATTGGACATCCTTGTCTGGTTCCTGATTTCAATGGGAATGCTTCTAGTTTTTCTCCGTTTAGAATGATATTGGTTGCAGGTTTGTTATATATGTATTTAATTATGTTGAGGTATGTTCCCTCCAGTCCATTTCTCTAGGACTTTGAACATAAATGTGAGTTGAATTTTGTCAAAAGCCCTCTCTGTATTTATTGAGATGACCATGTGGTTCTTGTCTTTGGGTTCATTTATATGATTTATGACATTTATTGACTTACGTGTATTGCACAATCCCTGAATCTCTGGGATAAAGCCGACTTGATCACGGTGGATGATCTTTTTCATGTGTGTCTGTATGCGGTTTGCAAGTATCTTGTTGAGAAGTTTTGCATCTATGTTCATTAAGGATACGCATCTATAGTTTTCTTTTTTGGTTGTATCTTTACCTGGCTTTGGTATTACTGTGATGCTAGCTTTATAGAAGGAATTTGGAAGTTCTCCCTCCATTTCTATCATTTTGAATAAATTAAGTAGTATTGGATGTAGATCTTCTTTAAATGTCTGATAGAATTCTGCTATAAATCCATCTGGTCCTGAGCTTTTTTTCAGTCGGGAGGTTTTGTATTACTGTTTCAGTAATTACTGTTTCCTCTTTATGTCTACAGTCTGTAGCGTTATC
>NW_008340781.1:391541-414889 GCF_000622305.1 Nannospalax galili
CCTACTATTAATGAGTTGGGATTAATTTGGGTCTTGAAGTACTGTAGTATTTTTTTATGAAGTTGGGTGCACTAGAGTTTGGTGAATATATGTTCATGATTGTAATATCTTCTTGATTGATTGTTCCTTTGATCAAAATGAAATATCCCTCTTTGTCTTTTCTGGTTAGTTTCAGTTTAAAGTCTATTTTGTCCGATATTAGGATTGCTACGCCTGCTTTTCCTTATTGCTATTTGCTTGGTATATTTTTTTTCCATCCTTTCACTTTGAGATAGTGTCTGTCCTTGAAAGTGAGATGAGTTTCTTGTAGACAACAAAAAAATGGGTTTTGTGTCTTAATCCATTCACATAGTCTGTGTCTTTTGACCAGGGAATTCAGAGTGTTTATATTTAAAGTTATTAATGAAAGATTGGTATTGAATCCTGTCATTTTCATTTCTGTTTACATTCTTGATACAGCTGTACCCACATTTATAGCTTCATTGGATTTCTTTCTGCAATCGCTTGGGTATAGTCATTCCTTTCTTCAGCTCTTTGTATTGCTTCCAGAACTCGCTGAAGGGCTGGTTTTGTGGACATGAATTCCTTCAGCCTATTTATGTCATGGAAGATTTTTCTCTCCCCTTTGACTATAATAGACATTTTGGCTGGGTATAGTAATCTGGCTTGTCATCTGTATTCATTTGAAACTGGAAATGCTTTGGTCCAGGCTCTTCTGGCTTTCATACTTTGCACTGAAAAGTCAGTTGTAATTCTAATGGGTTTTCCTTTATATGTGACTTGTTTCTCTTTTGCAGCTTTCAGAATTGTCTCTTTGTTTTGTACATGTAGTGTTTTTACTCTGATGTGCCTTGGAGAGCTTTTTTTCTGGTCCTGTCTGTTTGGTGTTCTATATGCTTCTCATAATTGTATGGGCATGTCTTTCTTTAATTTTGGGAAATTTTCTTCCAGGATTCTGTTGAAGATCTGGTCCATGCCATTATCTTGGGATTCTTCTCCTTCATGTATGCCTATGATTCATAACTTTGGTCTTTTTATGGTGTCACACATTTCCTGGATATTCCATTCTTGTGATTTTTAAAAATTTTTCATAATTGCTTGTGTGGTCTAGTTCATCCACTTTATCTTCCCGTCTTGATATTCTGTTTTCCTTTTCATTCACCCTATTGATGAGGCTTTCTCCTGTCATTTCTAATTGGCTTACTGAGTGTTTCACTTCCTTCTTCATTTCAGCCTGAGTATTCTTCAATATTTCTCTTTTCTGAATTTGTTCAGAAGTTTATCCCTATCTTCCTTCAGTTCTTTTTTTTATGTATTCTTCAAATTCACTGAATTCTTTTATCATGTTTATAATTGTTCTTTTGAGTTTCATGTCCTGCATTATCTCTAGGGGGTTCTCATTGTACTCCTCTTGAGTACTATTGGTATTTGGTGGGGATATGTTATTCTGGTTTTTCGTATTATTATTTTTTCTCTGTGATTTTGACATGTGAATTTCTTTTGTAGTTTCTGATTCTTTGTGAGACTCAGGCCTTCAAGTTTCGGTCTGCTTCTTTTTGTGAACTTTATGTGTCTTTGTGGTTTACTTTTTGGGCATGAAAAGCTGGTTCCTCTAAGCTTCCAGTTCTCTCTTTTGATTTTATATTGGAGTGGCCACATTGCTTTTGTCTTCAGGAGTTCCCACAGAGGCCCAATTCTGGTGAGGGTCAGATGTTTTCAGGCTTTCTCCTAAGGTCTGGATCCCTCCAGGAATGATATTGGCCTCAAGAATTAGGCTGTTGGAGTGGCCTGGTACCTGGCCCAGGAAATATGCTGGTCTAGGGCAGCTGATGGCCATGCCACCAAGAGATTCCAAGGCAGATGGGGTAGGAAGAGTCCCCAAGGCCTCCTGGGGACTGCAGTGAGGAGCTGGGTTGGTTTAGGTGCAAAGGATCAGGAAGAGGAAAGGTCAGCCTCAGCATCCCAAAAAGAGGCTGGCTGGTAGCCAGGCTCAGGGAA
This sequence comes from Nannospalax galili, assembly GCF_000622305.1. Taxonomy (NCBI): domain Eukaryota; kingdom Metazoa; phylum Chordata; class Mammalia; order Rodentia; family Spalacidae; genus Nannospalax; species Nannospalax galili. The sequence continues at coordinate 393,540 of NW_008340781.1, forward strand.
GCAGAGGGAGTTGAGGGCAGGTCCAGGCCCAGAAGCAGTGATCCTGGGGCCCAGAGAAGGCACCACCTTGGTCTGGATGAAAAAGATCAGGGAGCAGCATTGATTCCCCTGGTGTCTGGGGCCCCAAGACAAGGAATGGGGCAGGTCCCAAACTAGGAGGAGAGAATGGCATGGGAGATGGGAGGGTGAATGAGGCTGGGGGAGTTAAGGTGCAGAGGGCGAAATGGACTTATCCTGAAGAGAGGCCTGCAGGTAGAAGAGAGGCCTGAAGTGGTTCCTACAGGCGCAGGGAAGCAGAGATCATTTTTACTTTTTAAGATATTTATTTTGTTTGTATGAGGATTTTACCAGCATGTGTGTAAGTGCATCATGTGTGTTCAGTGCCCACAGACGTCAGAAAGGGATGTTGGATCTGCAGTAACTGGAGTTATGCACCACTGTTAATTGCTATATGAGTTCTGGGAATCAACCCCAGATCCTCTACAAGAGCAGCCAGTGCACTTAACTGCTGAGCTCTCTCTCCAGCCCACATCCTGTCTTTTTAAAACGTGTGTGTTCATGTGTATGCATGTGCACAGTATGTGAAAAGGTCAAAGAACAATTTCAGATGTCATCCCTAGGAAAGTTGTCCACTTCTTTATTGGCCTAGAAGTCAACAATTAAGCCAGATAAGTTGGCACACATGTCCAGGGATCCATTTGTCTCTACTACCACAGCACTTGGAATACAAGTAAGTACCACCATGCCTAGCATTTTTTGTTTTATTCTGGATATCATACTCAGATCCTCATGCTTTTGAAGCAAGTGCTTTACTTCATTCCCCAGTTCTTTCCTGGATTTTAAAATTTGCACTGAGAAATCATCTCCTCGCCCCTCCTTCTCCTCCTCCTCATCTTCTCCTTCTCCTCCTCGTACTTGTCCTCCTATTCCTCCTCCTTCTTCATATTTTTCATTTTCTCCTTTGTCTTCATTTTTAAAATAATTTCTTTTTGCTTTTTGTGGCCTACAGAGTTTAACTTAACCAGGACTATCTATGATCATAGGTTTGAAATGATGTATTGAACCATGGTGGACTTGCTTGTGGGTATGCAAATGAAAATATTGACTATACCTCTGCCAAAATCTATCAGTAACCACTAGTTCAGTAGGAAATACTTTGCCCTGTGAGCTCCTCCCCAATCCATGGCTGTTGTTGACAGGGGCTGTCTAGCTCACTAAAGGTAATCACAGCTGCTAGATGATTACAACTATCGTTTCATGCCTAGAACATGGCATTTCACACCTCTTTCTCCGGTATGCAGGTTCTTATATTCTTTCCACACCTTCTTCCATGATGGTCTCTGAGCCTTAGTAAAGGAGATACAATGTCTTTTTTAGGGCTGAGTATTGAACTGCCACTTTTTTTTTTTTTGGCTTTTGGAGACAGGGTCTCCCTGTAGTCCCAGCTGTCTTGGAACTCACTATGTAGACCAGGCTGGCCTTGAACTCACAAAGATCCACCTGCTTCTGCCTCCCAAGTCCTGGGATTAAAGGGATGGGCCACCACGCCCGGCTGAACTGCTACTTTTCATCAGCACCTTAAGCAGGCATGTTTGCTATATGCACCACCATTCACTGCAAAGAAGGCATTTTTTTATGTGTTTGTTTTTGTTTTTGTTTTTTTATAAGGCTGAGAATATTATTTGTCTATATGTATATACCTACTAAACACACAAACACACACACATACACACACATAGATATATAAAACATATTTTGGGAACTGGAGAGGTGGCTCAAATGTCAAGAGCACTGTGTGCTCTCACAGAGAATCCAGGTTCGATTTCCAGCACCCACATGGTGGCTAGCCAACCATAACTCCAGTTCCATGGGAATCCGATGTCCTCTTCTGCCCTCTGAGGGCATTGAATGACACAGGTGCATTTACAACACATGCAAGTAATGCACCCATACACACAAAATAAAGGCTCACAGACTAACATAAGACATTTTTATTTTGGGTTTTTCATAGTCCTTTATGGTAGGCAGGGAGGGGATGTCTTACAAAGTAACTGTGCAGTGCTGCCACTGCATGACAGCCATTCTGATTGCTTTCGGGGGCTGCCCACAGTTTCCATTAGCTTTTGCCAGGCCCTGTTGGTGCTCGGTCTCAACCCAGGTCTATAAATGCCCCATCTCTCTTCCATGCCTGCAAGATGTCGCTGCCATTCACCCCAGCTGGTGCACACACTTCCTTTTTTTCTGTTTCATTCTTGCCTCTGCTAACTCTCCACAGCGGGCTCCATCCTTCTTCCCAGGGTGCTCCTTGTCTCGACTCTGGCTAGCTTACACTTTTCATAGAAATAATTCTGGGGCTACAACCCCTTTAATAATTTCCTTATCTTGTGTTATTGTTTTAGCAAGAACTTCAAGTACTGTACTGAAAAGGAATGGGGAACATCTTTGTCTGGTTTTCTATTGTATTGCAAATGTTTCAAGTTTTTCTCCATGTACATTGATTTTGGCTGTGGGTTTGTTATATATAATCATAATGGTGTTGAGGTATGTTCTTTCCACTCCAATTCCCTCTTAGACTTTTATCATGAATGCATGTTGGATTTTGTCTAAGTTCTTTTCTGTATTTATTGAGATGATTATGTATTTTTTTTGTTTTTAAGTCCATTTATATGATTTATTATATTTATTGACTTTTTTATATTGAACCATCCTTGCATTTCTGGAATAAAGCCTACTTGATCATGATAGATGTTCTTTTTGATATGTGTCTGTAGGCAACTTGGGATTATTTTGTTGGGAATTTTTGTACATATATTCATTAGAGACATGAGACTGTAGCTTTTTTGTTGTGTCTTATACTGGGTTTGCTATTAGAGTAATGCTGGCTTCATAGAAGGAGTTTTGGCAGTCTCCCTTGGCTACTATCTCTGAATAATTTTGTTAGTATTGGTTACAAATCTTCTTTGAAGGTCTGGTAGAATTCTGCTGTGAATCTGTCTGGGCCTGGCCTTTATTTAGTTGGGAAGCTTTGTAGTTCTATTATGGTTTCCTAATTTGTTATGGATTCCTTGAAGTTGTTGATTTTTTTTTTCTTGGTTTAACTTTGGTGATTTCCATGAAATGAGAAAATCATCCATGTGTTGTCGCTTTTCAAGTTTGACAGAATACAGGTTTTTAAAGTATTCTATTACAATGTTCTGAATCTTACTGGTTTCTGTTGTGCTGTTTCTCCTTTAGTCTGATTTTGTTGATATGGATTGGTGCTTTCTTTCTTTAGGTTAGCTGAGCTAAGTAAGGGTCTGTCTATCTTGTTCATCTTTGCAAAGAACCAGCTTGCTGATTCATTGATTTGTCGTATTGGTTTTTTTTTTTTTTGTTGTTGTTGTTTGTTTGTTTGTTTCTATTCAATTGACTTCTGCTTTGTTTTTTGTTATTTCTTCTTATCTGTTGATTTGAGTTTTTTTCTTTCCTTTCCTGATTCTTGAGTTGTACCATGAATGATGCATTAAATTTTTAAATTTCAGTATCTCATTTTGATTTTTCTTCAGTATTTCTATTTCTTTATTGAATTCTACCTTTATATCCTGTAGTGACTTTGTTATTTCATTCAGCTGTTTTTTGGGATGTATTCTCTTGAAATTAATGAATTTATTTCTGCACTCTTTGATTTCTTTAAATGTTCTTATAATCATTTAATTTTTTTTCTCCTATTCAGGGCTTAATTAGTTTTCTCCTAGAGGTATGCTACTGTCTGCAAACACATCAATATATAAATGTAGGACCCTTATTAAAATACAACAATAGCTAAATGGAAAACATGACTTTCTTAAACCTTTCTTTAAAACTTAAAACTTACCATTTGGGGAAGTAAAATAATATTGATAGTTCTGTGTGCATTCTTATTTTAATTATTGAGGATATGACCAGAAAGATAAAAATGCAGAGGCAGAATAAGGCTGGTGATTAGTATTGGGCTGAGAAAAGGTTGAGGAGAAGCAGTGGAGAAATGGCTTAGTGGTTAAGAACCCTGGCTGCTCTTTCAGAAGACCTGGGTTCAAATCCCAGCACCCACATTGTGGCTAACAACAATCCATTACTTCAGTTCCAGGGGACCCAACACCCTCTTCTGACCTCTATGGACATTGTATGACATAGGTGTACTTACATACATGCGGGCATAACACTCATACACATAAAATAAAATCAAGTACATTAAAAATAAGTTGGGAGAGAACAATAAGTAGATGAAGAAACATTAAGGACAAGGGAGGAGATGAAACTAATGGTAAAGTGAAAGGAGAGAGTAAACAAATTAAATAAGATAGCCTAAATCCATCCCAGGTTGTAGCAGACAATGGAATTGAAATTTCACAAATCAGGCCAGCTCTGTCCTTTGAGAAAATTTGTTAAATGACAGAAGAAATAATAGAGGGAGAAAGAAGAGAGAATGAATGTGAACAAAACAGGTTAAGAGTTGTCTTACTTACTTGGTGTTGGTCATTAAATAATGGAGGAATAAAAGGAGAGAGAGAGAGAGAGAGAGAGAGAGAGAGAGAACACTATATTGACTTATAGGCAATGAATTTTGTCTAGCCTGACTCTTGTGATGTCCTTACTGAGATCTCAGATGAATGCTGTGTCTCTGAGTGGTTCTTTTGCAAGGTTGATGCTGGTTTGGTTAGTGATCAATGGAAAGCTCTTCTTTGGTTAGGTCTCAAAGCTTAGGTAACCTTCTGGGGGTTCCTTCTGAGGTTGGGATACAAATCCTATTCTTAATTTTGGGCCACCCTTGTGAAATTGCTTCTAGTCTTTTGACACAGTCCAGCAAGGTGGAGAAGATGTGGCATGTAGCAAGTGCAGCTCTAGCTATGGCAGCTGGAAAGGAACCCAGCTGGTCCCATTAGCAGTCAGGAAATGGACAAGGAATGCTGGTGATTAAATCCTTTTCTCATTTTCATTTAGTTCAGGATTCCAATTCATAGAATGGTGCAGTCCAGATTCTCAGTTAAATTTCTCAGGCATATCCTTACAGGCTGGCCAGAGGTATTTCTCATAGGTGATTCTAGATGCTCCATTTCTCCACACACAATTTCCTCCTCCTAAACCAGAAACTGGAAGACAACACCAGATATATTAAGACTGGAAGGCTAGGATATACTAAGGAGCAAGGCTGGGGTAAATTTTTTGGCATCAAGACTAGCTAAAGACTATTTTAAATGTAAACTTTTTTTCTTTTTGATACAGAATCTCACATATCTCACATTTTCTACATAGCTGAGAAGTATCTTCAGCTCCCGAGAGCCTCCTGACCCTATCTCCCAAGTTGTGGGGACTACAGGTGTGTTCTACCAGGCCTGGGTTAGGATTTCAATAAGTGTTAACTTTTTTTCATAAAATAAGAAAGAATCCAGCTGTAGTATTATTTGGACAATGGTATGTCTATTGAAACCCTGTGCCAATTTTCCTACCCAAATGATGCATCCCAAATAAACACGTGTTTTCTTATTTTTTGGTGTTTGTTGGCAACTTAAAATCCACCTTTGTAAAATTTGTTAAAGAAGGGGCTGGAGAGATGGTTCAACAGTTAAGAACACTAACTGTTCTTGCAGAAGACCCAGGTTCAAATCCTAGCACCCACATGGCAGCTAACAGCTGTCCATAACTCTAGTTCCAGGGGATCTCATAGCCTCTTCTGTCCTCTGCGCACATTGCACGACATGGGTGCACTTACCTACATGCAGGCATAACACTCATACATATAAAATAAAAATAATAAATAAAATATAAAAAAGTTAAAGAAGAAAGAATTAGGTGACAGAAGAAAATGCAGTATCATTTAATTAGATAATATCATCAGGCTATTTCATCTGATTGTTAGGTGGTGGTAGAGCTGCTGCTGACTTAATGTGGTTCCAAGAATAAACAATTGAATTTATCCCGATGACTCTGTCTTAACTCTGAAACCCCTCCCCAAGTGTATGTTTATATGTATATGCTTTGAAACAAGGCCTCAGTTTATAGGCCAGGCTTGCCTCAAAATGGTGGTTCTCCTGCCTCAGCTTCCTGAATTACAGGATGACAGGTTGCACTACCACACCCGGCTCTGATATTATATCATGATCTCCAAAATATTAAAATCAAATATTTGCCTAAGGTTAAAATCTGGTAATTTACTTTTGTGTATTATCACGGCATCAAATATTGAAAACAATTTACTGATAAATATCTCTTTCAACAAATCCTAGTATATACTCATTTTTTACCTGTATATGCCCACACACTTTCCCATATTTGAAGCATCTTCCAATCATACAGAAAAGAAAAAATGAAGAGACAAGAAAAGTTCCTCTAGTTTTGTTACTACAGTCTAAATTTCAAGTATCAATTTTAATTTCAAGAACACAATAGTCCATATTACATACTTCCTTTGCTGTCTCTTCTATAGTCTGTTGCTTTATAATCAATGAAGGGCAGATAACTTACATCCCTCAAAGATATGTACCTATATTTGAGTTTAATACTGTTTGTTTTCATAGAAGATTTTTCAGAACACATTGACTAAAGCACAAGTAATCTTGAAAGATGTTTACCCCTGAAAATCAGTAAAAACAATTATCAGAAGACAGGCTGCATTCACAAAATCCATGTTGGAATGAATTATTTCACTGGTGGAAATTATTCAGTAGTTCATAGAAGTTTGCCAGTCCAAGAACTTTAGAGGTGATCAAGCATTTGACAGAGATCTGGGAAGAGCCAATATGAAACAGCTGACTGCCTTGGGAAGGGTGAGATTTACAGCACCCGAAAGACTCAGAACAACTAGATTTTAGTGAAAGAAACTAGGAAGAAACTAAGTTTTCCCTGACAGATATAGCAATAGAGAATTCTGTGTGCCCAGGGTCTTAGAACACTGGAAAGCTTTCAACATTAACTGACAGCACACCAATGTCCTCTATGCTAAGACAGAGGTCCTTAAACATTAAGTTAATCAATACGTTTGATTACAGGGGATCTCATAGCCTCTTCTGTCACAAATTCTGTCTGTGGGATCTTCCTTGTTTTCATCTATATGAAAAATAATGCTATGTCCTAACTTTTCTGATAGCTTTCCTTACTATCTCTGCAAAGATGGAGATTGAAGTCACTTTTGCCTTACCACCCATGAACTTTCAAACAGGGTTAATTTTCTCCTATCTTCAACTCAATTTCTTACTATATTTTTGTCTCTTTGTGAGAAAGGTGTTTGTGAAACAGCTATGGCTCAAAGCAAGGAATTCAAAATCCTACACACTACCAAATAAGCAGTTCTGAGTCACAGTATTAATAGTCTAAGACCCAAATAAAACAGTAACACTGAGAGCTTAGTAGTAACATGCAGAGATACGATAAACTAGAGAATGATAAGCTAGGTAGGGGTGGTGATAATGCACCTTTAATCCCAGCAGTCCACAAGCAAAGCAAGTAGTTCTCTTTGAGTTTAAAGCCAACCTGGTCTACATAGTGAGTTCCATACCAGCCAGGGCTGCATAGTGAGACCTTGTTTCTGGAAAAGATTTTAATAAATAAATAGGCAAAAATGACTGTCAGGAATACCTGTTTCAGTGGAGAGTACTGAGAACTTATATGAGCTGGTGAAATGATAAGTTGAGATATTTGGGAAATATTCTGGTATTATCAAATAAAGTTAATAAAGTTTACACTGTACCATGTAAAATTTTCATCCAGGATTATTCTTCCATGTTTATACTCAACACATGCTCATAAAAAATATGTAACAAGACATTAAAGAATGTTTATTGCAGGATCTATCTTGGCTCCAAATAATGGACAGTGGTAGAGTGCTTAATGCACCATGTTTAATCGTGTTCTCTCTTTCTATGGTTCTTCTTATGCATGCCTTCAATTACCTTATCTAAAATACTATTCCCTATATAGAGTATTCTAACTGGTCTGGATTCCAAATATAAATAACTCTCAGTACTCAGCTGTGGATGGGTCACCTATATCAATCTCCCCCTTTCCAAGGCTCAAGGGACTTCTTGGAAAATGGAGTGTAAAATGTAAAATGTAAAATGTAAAAGCCTGTGGATGGGGAAGAGAACTGTGAAATGACTTCTGGAATGACTTAGCCACTGTACACATCAACTCATAGCAGCTGTGGTTACCTGTATAAGACCTGCACAAGATCAAGCCAGTCCAAATTCCAGCTTGGAGAGAGGAGAAGCCCCGAGGCTCCACCCTTATGAGATGAATTATTGGCAGCTAATGGCTACTGAGAGAGGAAGAATCACTCTCCTTTGGGGATGTGACCACTGGTAGGATGCTCATGCCCCAGTGGATGGCCACAATCCCATAACAGCACCAATTAAATTCAAGGGGTCATTGATAACAAAAAATAAAAAGGACTCAAGGATGGAGAGATGGCTCAGTGGTTAAGAGTACTGATTGTTCTTGCTGAGCTCCCAGGTTCAAGTCCCCATACTCACTCACATGGCAGCTACCAACTGTCTGTGACTCCAGTTCCAGGGGATCCAAAAAGTTTTTCTGAACTTCAAGGGCATTACATGACACAGGTGCACTCATACGCATGCAGACGATATACTCATACACATAGAATAGAAATAGTAAATAAAAAATTTAAAAATAAAATAAAAAGGACATGAAATTGAGAGGGAGATGGAGTGGAGAACTAGAGGGAAAATGAGGTAGGTAGTGTTGGATAGATATGATCAATATAAATTGTATAAATGTATGAAACTTTGAAGAATAAAAATTTCATTAAAATTTCTTTATTTCTTTTCTTTATTTATTTTTATTTTATATGTATGAGTGTTTGCCTGCATTTAAGTGATCTATGTGCATGCAGCGCCTGCAGAGGTAAGAAGAGGATGATGGATCCCCAGCAACTGGAGTGTTAGTTATTAGCCATCATATTGGTATTGGGAACCAAGCAGTTAGTTATGAAGGAGGGGAATATGCCTTAAACTCAGCTCCAGAGGACATCCTTAATGTTCCATCCTTTGTAATTTTTCCACCAGTAGCCACACCTCCTCCTAATCACTCTGTTCCTACTTCTGCTTCTTTGACCTCAGTTTCTCCAATTTCTCCTCAACCTCCCTCCCTGTTCCCTGACCAGATGCACTCTCTCTATCACACACTTGCTCTGAACTTCATGGAAAGAACTCAGAGGACAGTTAAATGCTGTCCATTTCCCCATGGAAAACATCCTCACCTTTTGAAAGGTGGCCAGCAGGGACTGTGATATGTTTTGAGTACATGTCCCCTTCTCCATACTGTCTTGTCTCAGTTGCAATCTAAAGTAGAGTCATATAGCCAGACCATTCTACCTTCATTAGAGAATTTCAAGAGTACTATGACTTTAACCTAATTTGCCATGACATTTATGCTATCTTGATCACCAATTGCACATGTGTGGAAAATTCTTGCACTTAGTTTTGAGTAGGAACCTGGGCAGATGAGTTTCAAATTGTAACTTCAATATAGCCTGGCCAGGCTGTTGTGTCTGACATGAAGTGCTGCTGCTCATATAAGAACAGGTCATTGACGCAGGAAATGAGGAGGAATGACTCCCTGAGACCATAAGATTAGTTGTCTATCAGAGGGAATGAAAATGACGGCTATTAAAACCCTTAAATATAATAATCTATAGGAAATAAGAGAGGGAGCTTCTTAAAACACTGCTCCTTTTCAACCTAAGCTTGCCAAAATCATGTGCAAATATATTAACTGTGACCCTGAGAGACAGGAAAGCCAAAGCATCCTGGGTCTACATTTTATAAACCAAGAGTCTCTGGATAAGGAAAAGAGTTTGAAAACTTGATCATGGACCCCAGATTCCCTTCTCTACTTTATTAGACACAAATTTTATGGTCTTTAGTAACAAGGAGGAAACATCAATGCCCAGAAGGACCATTCAAGGATAAAAGGGAAAAGAGATGGGCACAATTGATGGTAATCATCACAAACTCTTCCTTGTCTATCTCAGGAAATCCTAGAGCTCAGTCTGAGAGCCACTTCATTCCATTCAAGGTAACCAACTCAGCCTTGGGTCAAAGGATTGTTTTCTGTTATCACTGTGGTCAACAGGACATTACAGCTGAGAAAGCCCAAGGTCACTGGACTATTGGTTTCTCCCAGGGCTATATCCAGATTGCAAACTGGAGGCCCACTGGAAACAAAATTGTCCTTCTTTTCTTTCATGGGGAGGTCAGCCTCCATTCAAGGCACCTAGGCTCAGGTCCTGGAAAAGAACAAATGCCCTTCACTTTTGTCTGAACTATGAGAATTCCAGTATGTCAGGATGTTCCTTTCCTTTGAGGGATGAGAGGCCCTGATATTAAAAAGGATTCAATACTGTGTGCACTTTGGGAAACAATAGATGTGGCAGGAAACAAAATTACATTCCTAATTTTTCAGACAACCTTCTGTGGGTTGGGTTTCCAGTCCCTGATCCTTCTCACTGATATGACTGACAAGCTTCAATTTACATTCTTTTTCACTTGTGGAATATTTTTAACTGTCAGCATATGCAACCGAGTGTTCCAATGAGTGATTGTCCAGAGCAGGTTGACCTGTGGTCATGTGTGTGGGGGATTGCCTTGATTGCATTTATTGATATAAGAAGACACAGCTGAAAGTGCACAGAACTGTTCTCAGGTTTGGGGCACTCACCTTTATGAGTAGAGAGAGGCATCTAAGTGCTAATTGTGCATGCATTTGTTTCTCTCTGCTTTTCACTGTGGATGTTACATGTGACTAACTACTTCAAGTTCTTGTGGCCTTTCCAGAAGTGATGGTCTGTAATCTGGAATTCTGAGATAATAGAAACCTTTTCTCCCCTAAGCTGTTTTTGTCAGGATATTTTATCACAGGGACAGATTAAATTGAAACAACTTTATGATAGACACAAAAACTCATTTATTCATTTCTGATCCCAACTAGTTTCCCCCATTTCTCTTCTAGGTAGAGATAGCATATCTAAATTTCAGACTTATTTAAGTCTCTTTGAGATATCAGATACACCTATGTCACTTTTAGCACGATGTCTCCTGTATATTAATTGCTCGGAGCTGTCTAGAACCCCAAAGAACTTCTTGATAGTCCTTGTAAAATACCTTTCTGTCATCTGCCAAGTTCCTCCTGCCCTAAAGTATAGGATATTACCACTTCTGAACATTTATTAACAGGCATTCATATTAAAATTATGCTTAAGGACTCTGACAATTTTCACTAAAATCCTCACTATTCTTTAAAACTCAAGGCATGGAAAAATCTATACCAATTTCATCAACAAATTTCTGACTACTTGCCTACTGTAACACTGTAACTCTCTAAACAACACCTCATTTTTGGCAGTAAAGAAGTCAGATGGATGCTATAGAATGGTTCAAGACTTGAGAGGTATAAATAAGACTTCAGTTCTAATCCACCCCCACAGGTTGCAGTCTTTACACCCTCCTGTGCCAGATAGTCTATAACACCTCTTGATTCATAGTATTAGACCTGAGGATTTAGATGCCTTATTTTGTATTCCCATTCACTCAGACACTCAGCTCCTATTTGACTTCAAATGCAGGACTTCTCTTCTCAGGTTACTCACCAGCTCACACAAACTGCCTTCATAGCTTTCAAGATAGTCCCCTTACCTCTTTGAATAGAACCTATCCAAAGACAAAAGACCCTTAAATTTCCCCAGGACTATCCACCTTTAGTGTGTGGATGATGTATTAGTTACTTTTCTGTTGCTATGATAAAATAACATGACCAAGGTAATTTAGAGAAGAAAGAGATTACTTTGGCTTAAAGTTCCAGAGTGATATGACTCCATCATGGCAGGGAGACATGGCAGCAAGCATCAGAATGGCTGCAGGAGCAAGAAGCTCAAAATTTACATCTTCAATTGTGAAAACAAAGCAGAGAGAACAAACTGGAAGTGGAGCAAGGCTATCAACTCTCAAAGAATGCACCCACTTGGAGTGCTTCCTCAAGCTTGGCCACACTACCTGAAGGTTTCCCTCTCTCCCTAAACAGCATCACCAACTGGGGACCAAGTGCTCAAATATATGAGGTCATGGGGGATATTTTTCTCTTTTTCTTTTATTTTCGTTTATTGATTTTTTTGTATTTAGTACAGAACATCCTAAACAATCTTAATCCTCTTTATACCTGCATCCCAAATGGCACCCTCCCATAGCCTCCCCACCAATGGAACCCATGTACTCTGTCTTCCCTGTTACTGTCCACTGTGTTATCAGTGCCCCCAGCCGTTCCCCAGTGCTATTCCATCCACGGAGTCTAGTCAGCCTAACTATAGTTCCTTGTTTTAGGAAGATCAGCTCTTCCTCATCTTAGGTAAGATTGGGGTCTGCTGTTCATTTTCCCAGTTCTATGCTGCGTTACTGTCTGGAAGTCCCTTGGGCCACCCTGGCCAATAGCTCAAAGGAAGGTATCTCCTGTCTGGCATTGTTTCTTATTATGTAGCCTTTAGTTATACACATGGACTCTTAAAGAATTATATTGATCCCTTTATATATGGATCACTTTAATCTTTGTTTATGCTTTCCTTTTGGGTGTTTAAGACTATACAGTTGACCCAGATTAACCAATATATTTTTACTCTTAAGATCGTTTGAGGATCTGTTCCTCAGGGGTTACATGGGTTTGGGAGGAGCCCCTGGCTCCTTTCTTTTACCAGTTCCATCTATGTGAAGATAAGTCAAAGGTCCTGCCTTCACTTGGAAGCATGGAGGAAATGTTTCCTCTATGTTGACCTTCCTTTTTTATAGACTGGACACTGGTTCAAGTCCATCTGGTGGGGTCTCCACAGCCTCCTTGATCAAGAGAACAGGTGACTCACCACAACTACAGGACATTTTGAGAGATGCTCCATAGTCCCCTGGAACTTATTCTACCTTGGAGGGTAAGGAGCAAAAACTGCCCTATTAGTCCCTCTAACCAGATTGGTATAGGCCTCAAAGTATGGCTGTTAAATATCCAAGAAGGTTAGTTCCACCAGTCTGGCACTTTTAATTATCATGCGCTATGCAGATAAATCTTGAGCAATAACCAAACGTTCTTAGGTAAACCTTGACTAGACATATGTAATGTTCCTTGATCTAGTTGTATGTATAATTTGTCAGTAGGTTGTTGGACTAATATAGTTTCCTCTGTTTTTTTAAAACTAGGTAGGCATTATTTATCTTTCTCATCGTCTAACCCTTCCACCATGGTTTCCAATGGGGGATATTTTTCAATAAAACCCAATAGTGACTAATCTATATCCTAGAGAAACAGTTAAGAACACTGTTCTAACTCCTCAAATGTTATCCTCATGTTGTCAAAAGGTTTCTCTTTCATAACCCCAAATCTTCCTTAGCCCCAGAAAAAAACATTTCAAGTCACCATAAGGATCTTATTTTAATTATTGGGTCCCTGTCACAAAATCTTCTTGGGAATGGCAGGGCTTTGCAGTTTGGAGTCTTCAGTTCATTCATGTACCTAAACCTCTTTATGAGGCCTTAAAAGAATCAGAAGAGGTGCCATTAGAACAGGTATCTGAAATAATAAGGAGCCTGGACTTCCTAAAACAGCCACTTACCTCCACCCCAGCATTATCTTTCCCCGATTTTACTCTACCCTTTTCTCTGCAGGTACTGAGTGAAAGAAAGGCGCTCTGGGAGTTTTAACCTAAAGTCTGGAACCCTCCTAGTGCACAGTACTTATTGCTACAAGTCAGATCTAGTAGCATGAGGTTAGTCCTCCTGTCCCAGAGCTCTGGTGGCTGAGACTCTTTGGATGCTGAAGGTGTCTAAATTAAACTGCAGTAGCTCAGCTTACATACCTCACCAGGTCCTCATAACTCTTAATTAATGGGCCTTTCATAGGCTCTTAGATAACAGAATCTGCTGGTACAAAGCTCTTCCCTTAAAAACTGCAGAGCTGACTATAAAACATTGCCAAGCAATAAAGCCCACTACCTGACTGACAGATCCTAACCCTGAGGAATCTACAAGATGCCAATATAGAGACAATTGTCCTTACCTAGAGTGCTACACTACATTAAAAAAAATCCACATTTTTCCAACCTGAGGCTACCTAGTTGACAGATGGAAGTCATTTTATGGTGGCAGGACACAGATTTTTAGGGGACTCAATAATGAACCTCACAAAGGTAATAGAATCCAGGTCACTTTCAAATAATTCCACATCAGCCCCCAAAGCTGAATTTCCTTTATTAGGGAGGGATCTCCATCTGGGGACAAGGATAAGACTTAATATTTGCAAAGATTTGGCCTTCATTTTTCATCCAGCTCTTTGGAAAGAATGGGGTCTTCTTACTGGCCATAATACCCCCACTAAGCCTGTCCCTGGTTTTTGCTCTCCTAGAACCCATCTCATTTTAACTCAGGTGACCTTTATGCATTCCAATGCTCACCAAAAGGACCACTCTGACATGTCTCTGGATAGCAAGCTAATAAATCAACAGACCAAATAGGCAACTCTGTTCTCACCCCTGGCTACCTTAATTCCCAATCTCACTCTCCCTCATCCTCAATATTCCCAGCAGGTTTTAAATAATTCCTGACTTAAATCAGACATTCATGAAGTCCAGAAAACAAGCTATTACTCCCTGGATCCTCCCAATGGAAGAAACTCAGCAATTTTCAACAGGCCCCATATTGGAGGCTAAACCTTCCAAACTGCAAGCAAACCTCTTTTCACAGGCACAGGAATGCTTCATAATTGTGGTCCATTTGCAAAGCTTGTCCCACCTGTTGTCAGGCAAAACCTGAAGGAGTCCTCTGCCTTCTTCCCCTTTTACAACTGTCCAGTGTAAAGAAACCATGTCAGGGGAACTTTGGCTAATAGAGTTTACTCACACGCAAGAGACTCAAATATCTACTCATTCTGTAATACCAAGAGAGACTGCACAGGGGAACACTACATAGTGACAGTCGAATTAGTATTACTTTATTAGCTCATTAGCAAGTCAGCGGTCATAGAGGGGGTTTGTGCCCAAGTGTTGGATAGGCTTGTCCTCTGAATGACCAGCAACAGATAGATGTCTTCTCTAGATTCTCCTCTGCTTACTTCAAACTGGTTGAACCCTAAGACTCTCTGTAGGAAGGGGGGAGGGCAGAGGGAGACAGTCATCCCTCCCACCCAATCAGTCAGCCTTAACTGCATGAGGGTGAGGGACTAAGGAGAGATCTTAATTGAATTTAAGACACTCCTCCTCCATAACTCCCCATAGCCCGCCCCCCACTGGATTTCATGCATTCTATCATATATGTTAAGTCCTGTCTGGTCTAGCTTGTGTACTCAGATGTCCCTCCATGCAGGTTCCTTCACTGGAGTCTAGTCAACCTACCCAGAGTCACTCCCTTAAAAATATCTACTCTCCCTGTCCCTACAGTAATCAGATGCCAACAGATCCTTGGCTAAGATTGGAGCTTGCTGCCCATTTCCCCAGTTCTATGCTGGGATTTTGTATGAGTCTGCATGGGTCTTGTGCATGCTGTCACCATTGCTTCAAGTTCATATGTGCAAGTTCCCTGAGGCCTGAAAACCTCTGTTTCCTGTTGTTCATGTGCCAACCCTGGCTTGTACAGTCTTCTTTCTGCCCCGTACTGGTCTCTTAGCCATGGGTGTGTGAGATTTAATATAGGAGTTCTATGCAGGGACACATACCCTCTTATTCTCTATTCTCTAAAACTTGGCCAGTTGTGGCTTTCTATGTACATTGTAGTCTTTTGCATGAAGAAACTTTGCTGGTGACAGTTGAGGGATGTATTAGCATTCTCTCTACCCCCAGTTCTGCTATGTTCCATGAGCCTTAAGTGTCTAGGTTCCACTTAGGCCTGGGCATCTCTCAGACATATTCTCTCTGTGACCAGTTGTGGAACTCTGTAATTGCCTCCATCTATGCCAAAAAGAAGTTTTTGTAACTGAGTGATGTACAGTATTCTTGTCAGGGTCTTGGCAGGTAGGCAGATCAAGAGGTCAAGGGCAAGGTGAGGGTGGAGACAGCCTGTGGTTCTTACAATCTAGGGTAGAAAGAGCAGGTGCAGACTTGGGCCCAAGGCTAGAAGGGAGACCCAGTATGGGAAGAGAGGGCAGCTGCTCAGGTGCCTATAGTCTAATTCTTAAAATGCCCCTGACTAAACTCACACACAAGGCTCAACAGTCTTGGCTCACTCTCCCCAATCATACTCTCATATTACTCCCAGTTCTATAATACAACTCAGCCCCGTAAAACTCCTTTATGATAGGTCCTTATTCCAGATGGACCTCTTTGGAGATGCAGCAACTCATTACTAATGTATTTTATACTACTGTAACAATCAAGGGCATCACAGGAAAGGCCCAACTCCGTCTTTTCAGATCAGTGCCTTGAATTAACTAGAGAGATTGGTTCTATCGTAAAATGTTCCCACAAGTCCATGCCTTTAATCCCAGCACTCAGAAAGCTTGAGACAGTGTCAGGTAGATCTTCCTGAGATCAAGGCCAGACTGGTCTACATAGAAAGTTCCAGGCCAGCTGGGACTACAGGTAGATCCTGCCTTAACAAAACAAAACAACCTCCCCAAACCAAATCACCCCCCTTGCCCCAAACCAAAAGTCAAAACCAACCAACCAAACACACAAAAGAAACAAATAAAAAAGCCCTTCCTACAGAATAAAAGGCCACTTGAAGCTATCTGGGCCAGATTCTATCAAGTACACCACATATCTCTATCTGTAGTTAAACTATACCAACATTTGAGGAATTTAGTTTCACATCAGTTACCAAAATATGAGAAAAGAAATGTATGCTATTACAGATTTTATTTATCCTTCAGTACTACAAAACCACATTTCTTTTGAGTACAAGCAAGGAAAATGAATTAGTCATTATGTTCTTATATTACTTTTCATATTTTCACTTTATTCTCTCAGCAAGGTATCTCTTAAAGACAATATAAAATGTTTGTCCTCACATCTCTGATGTAAGGTCTGATCGTGACCTGCTAGTTTAAAGAACTTCATATAGGGCTGGAGAGATGGCTCAGCAGTTAAGATCATTGACTGCTCTTGCGGAGGACCTGGGTTCGAGTCCCAGAATTCACATGGTGGATAACAACTTTCTTAATTCCAGTTGCAGGAGATTTGATGCTCTCTTCTGACCTCCATGACACAGGTGCACTTACATACATGCAGGCAATGCACTCATACACATAAAAATAATTTTAAAAAAGAACTTATTATTCTAAGTATCCTGGTTTAACATTTTACAGGTGTACAAAATATACTGCAAAAGCTGTACTTCAATATCACCCAGAATTACACCACTTTCTACTTTTTATTTTAATTTTAATTTTATGTGTATGAGTGTATTGCCTGCACGTATGTGAGTACACCCGTGTCGTGCAATGCCGCGGAGGTCAGAAGAGGGCTTCAGAGTCCCCTGGAACTGGAGTTAAGGACGGTTCATAGCCTCCATGTGGGTCCTGGGAATAGAACCCAGGTCCGCTGCAAGAGCAGTCAGTGTTCTTAACTGCGGAGCCATCTCTAATTGTATAGTAAAATTTTTGTGGAGCCATAAACGTAGCAGGGCTTCTAGAGAATACTAGAATTTCTTAATAAAGCCACTGGAGGGAGCTCTAACCTAGAGGATGCTGTAAACTTCTCCCTTTAGGGAAAGAGTTAACAAGGACTTATTTTGAAGCCTTAGTGTTGAGATTTGTCTTTTGGAAAGGTGAAGAATTTGTTCTGCTTTAAATTTGGTCATTATTTTGCTCATGTCACAAATTTTACATTGCTTTTGAGTATTTTCAAGACTGGCTCTCAGGAACAAATACTAGGACCTTAAAACAGACATGCATGAGTAAATAAGGTTTCCACTGTAATTTTTCTATAACGAATGTAGTTTATTTTAATCATAACAGGTGTTCTATTTTTGTTAATAAATTATTTTGTGACCATGAACTAACATGTCTTATTATTAAATTTTTTATTTTATTTTTACTTTGCATTACAACAAAACTGTTTACACGACAACTTGGTCTCTACAGTACAATGATCCTACTCTTTCCTTATAAATAACTTTCTGTTAGTCTTACATTTTTGTTAGTTATTAGCAGCTTGTACAACAAGTATCTGAAACTATAGGAAGAAATCTGAGTTACTTCTCTGACCCTGGAGACAGGACATTGTGAATTCTGAAAATTACAGGATTGCTATCTAACTAGAGCCTTTCTTGTAAAGAACAACAACTCATCTTTGTTTCTTCTATTAAGAGTTAATACAAATGGGCTGGAAAACTTCCTGCAGGGGAATTCATGTTAAGGTCTATCTGGTCAAGCAATTGTATCCACATATCTCTCCATGCAAGTTCATCTACTGGAGTCGAGTCAGCCTATCTAGAGTCACTCTCTTAAAGAAGATAAACTCTCCCTCACCCCAGTATACAGATGCCAATAGATCCTCAGCCAAGGCTAGGGCCTGCTGCCCATTTCCCCAGTTCTGTGCCGGGTTTTTGTTTGAGTGTGCATGGGTCTTGTGCATGCTGACACCATTGCTGCAAGTTCATATGCACAAGTTACCAGAGATCTGAAAGCCTCTGTTTCCTTGGGTTCTGAACCAACCTTGGTTCTTACAGTCTTTCCACCCCCTCTTCTGCAATGGTCCCTGAGCCATGGGTGGGTGAAGTTTAATACAGGAGTCCTATCCAGGGACACACACTCTGCAGTCTCTTATTCTCTAAAACTTGTACAGTTATGGCCTTCTGTGTGCATTGTACTTTTTTATATGAGGAAGCTTCACAGCTGAGAGTTGAGGGATGTATTAATATTCTCTCTAACCCTTGTTCTGCTATGTTCCATAAACCTTAGGTGTCTAGGTTCCACTGTAGATATGTCACTCAGGGCTGGGAATGTCTCATATATTCTCTGTGTATGACCCATTGTGGAACTTTGTAATAGCCTCCATCTGTTCCAAAAATGAGTAATGTACAGTTTACTTGTGTGCAAATATAAGGATCCATATTTAGCATAGAGTAAAATATTTCTTTTGTCTAGACATAAGACAGAGATATGGTTTTCTATAGGATCAATGATCTCTCCAGCCATCTGCATTTGGCTATATTTACAATGACATCCATGAGTCACCTCCCATTGAGAGGGCTTTAAATGTAATTAGATAGTTGTTGATTATTCCCTAGATAAAAGTGCCTCTATGGAAAGACCCACCCCAGGCCTCTCTCCTACCTGCAGGCCTCTCTCCAGGGTAAGTCCATTGTGCCCTCCATGCCTTGACTCCCCCAGCCTCATTCACCCTCCCATCTCTGCCGCCTTTCTCTCCTCCAAGTTTGGACCCTGCCCCATTCCTTGTCTAGGGGCATCAGACACTTGGGAAATGAATACTGCTTCCTGATCCTTTTCATCCAGACCACCATAGTTCCTTCTCTGGTCCCTAGGAGCACTGCTTCTGGACCTGGCCCTGCCCTCACCTCCCTCTGCTTCCCTGGGCCTGAAGGGCCCACCGTAGGCCTCTCTTCTACCCACAGGCCTCTCTCCAGGATCAACACAGCTCCTCAGTGCAGTACCCAGGAGTTCTTGGGGCCTCCTCCTGCCCCATCTACCTTTGAATCTCTGGGTGGCAAGGCTACCAGCTACCCTAGATCAGCATCTTTCTGGGCCAGGCACCCAGGCCAGTCCAACCCCCAAATTCCTGAGGCCAAAATCATTCCTGGAGGGATCCAGACCTTAGGAGAAAGCCTGAAAACATCTGACCCTTTCCTGAATTGGGCCTTTGTGAGAACTCCTGAAGAAAAAAGCAATCCAGCGACTCCAATATAAAATCAAAAGAGAGAACTGGAAGCTTAGAGGAACCAATTTTCATGCCCCAAAAGTAAACCACAAAGACACATAAAGTTCACAAAAAGAAGCAGACCTAAACTTGAAGGCCTGAGTCTCACACAAGAATCAGAAACTACAAAAGAAAGTCACATGTCAAAATCACAGAGAAAAAATAATAACATGAAAAACCAAAACAACATATCTCCACCAAATACCAATAGTCCTCTAGAGGAGTACAATGAGAATCCCCTAGAGATAATGCAGGACATGGAACTCAAAAGAACAATTATAAACATGATAAAAGAATTCAGTGAATTTAAAGAACACACAAACAAAGAAATCAAAGAACTGAAGGAAGATAGGGATAAATTTCTGAATGAATTCAGAAAAGAGTTAGAAATATTGAAGAATACTTGGGCTGAAATGAAGAGGGAAGTGAAACACTCAGTAAGCCAATTAGAAACTATGGGAGAAACCATCACCAATAGGATGAACGAAATGGAAAACAGAGTATCAAGACTGGAAGATAAAGTGGACGAACTAGACCACTCAAGCAAAGATTATGAAAAATTTAAGAAATCACAAGAATGGAACACGCAGGAATTGTGTGACATCATTAAAAGATGAAACTTATGAATCACAGGCATACAGGAAGGAGAAGAATCCCAAGATAATGGCATGGACCAGATCTTCAACAGAATCTTGGAAGAAAATTTCCCCAAATTAAAGAAAGACATGCCCATACAAATACAAGAAGCATATAGAACACCAAACAGACAGAACCAGAAAAGAAACTCTCTGTGGCACATCAAAGTAAAACCACTACACGTACAAAACAAAGAGACAATTCTGAAAGCTGCAAAAGAAGAAACAACAAGTCACATATAAAGGAAAACTCAATAGGATTACAGTTGACTTTTCAGTGCAAATTATGAAAGCCAGAAGAGCATGGACCAAAGTGTTCCAAGTTTTAAATGACCACAGATGCCAACCCAGATTACTATACCTAGCCAAAATGTCTATTATAGCCAAAGGGGAAAGAAAAATCTTCCATGACATAAATAGACCGAAGGAATTCATGTCCACAAAACCAGCCATTCAGACAGTTCTGGAAGCAATACAAAGAGCTTAAGAAAGGAATGACTATACCCAAGGGATTGCAGAAAGAAATCTAATGAAGGTATAAATGTGGAAAAGTACAGCTATATCAAGAATGTAAACAGAAATAAAAATGGCAAGATTCAATACCCATCTTTCATTAGTAACTTTAAATATTAACAGGCTGAACTCCCCAGTCAAAAGACACAGATATGTGAATGGATTAAGAAACAAAACCCATCTTTTTGTTGTCTGCAAGAAACTGATCTCACTTTCAAGGATAGACACTATCTTAAAGTGAAAAAATGGAAAAAAATATATCAAGCAAATGGTACTAAGAAAATAGCAGGTGTAGCAATTCTAATATCTGACAAAATAGACTTTAAACTAAAACT
>NW_008340781.1:414960-416578 GCF_000622305.1 Nannospalax galili
GACTTCAATACCCAACTGTCTCCATTAGATCGGTCACAGGGAAGAGAGTTAACAGAGAGACATCTGAATTAAACAATACCATATATCAAATGGACTTAAGAGACATCTACCAAGCACCAAAGGACTTACTTTCTACTCAGCACCCCATGAAACCTTCTCCAAAATCAACCATATACTGGGGCACAAAACAAACCTCAAGAAATACAAAAAGATTGAAATAATTCCATGCATTCTATCAGACCACAATGCAATAAAGCTTACAATCAACCATGTAAGAAGCCCTAATCACCACATGTACACATGGAGAATAAAAAACAAACTCCTGAATGATGAATGGGTCAAAAGAGAAATTAAAAAAGAAAGAAAAGTATTCCTTGAGGTAAATTAAAAGGACAATATAACACGACAAAACCTCTGGGACATGCTGAAAGCAGTCCTTAGAGGGAAGTTTATAGCTCTAAGGGCCTACATCAAAAAATAGGAAAGAACACAAATAAATGACTTAATACTGCAACACAACACACTTGAAAATCAACAGCAAACGAAACCCAAACCCAGCAAACAAGAAGAAATAACAAAAATCAGGGCAGAAATTAATGAAATTGAAACAAAGAAAACAATACAAAGAATCAATAATTCCAAGAGCTGGTTCTTTGAAAAGATAAACAAGATTGACAGACCGCTAGCCCAGTTAACCAAAAGAAAGAAAGAGCACCTCCAAATCAACAAAATCAGAGATGAAAAGGGAAACATCACAACAGACACCAGAAAGATACAGAACATTATAAAATATTTAAAAACCTATATCCCACTAAATTTAAAAACCTAAAGGAAATGGATGGATATCTAAAGGCATTGGAACCACCAAAACTAATCCAAGAAGAGATTAACAGCTTAAACAGATCCATAAGACAAAAAGAATTTGAAACAGTAATACCTCCCAGCTAAAACCTGCCCAGGACCAGATGGATTTACAGCAGAATTCTATCAGACATTTAAAGAAGATCTGCATCCAATATTAATTAATTTATTCAAAAAGATAGAAATGGAGGGAGAACTTCCAATTTCCTTCTATGAAGCCAGCATCACTGTAATACCAAAGCCAGGTAAAGATACAACCAAAAAAAAAACTATATCCTTAATGAACATAGATGCAAAGATTCTCAACAAGATACTTGCAAACTGCATACAGACACACATGAAAAAGATCATCTACCATGATCAAGTTAGCTTTATCTCAGAGATGCAGGGATGGTTCAATATATGAAAGTCAATAAATGTCATAAATCATATAAATGGACTCAAAGACAAGAAACACATAGTCATCTCAGTAGATGCAGAGAAGGCCTTTGACAAAATTCAACATGCATTTACGGTCAAAGTCCTAGAGGGAAATGGACTGGAGGGAACATACCTCAACATAATTAAGGCCATATATAACAAACCCACAGCCAACATCATTCTAAATGGATAAAAACTAGAAGCATTCCCATTGAAATCAGGAACCAGACAGGTGTCCACTATCCCCACTTCTCTTTAATATAGTACTTGAAACTCTTGCAAGAGCAATAAGACAAGAGAAGGAAATTAAAGGAGTAATAATTGGAAAAGAAGAGCT
>NW_008340781.1:417031-449634 GCF_000622305.1 Nannospalax galili
TGCACAAAAGAACTTGGATAACAAAAACAACCCTGAGCGCTGAGAGCAATGCCAGGGGGATTACTAAACCAGATTTCAAGCTGTATTACAGATCTATAGTCATAAAAACAACATGGTACTGACACAAAAATAGACCCATAGACCAATGAAATGAAATTGAAGACCCAAATGTGACATATCTTCACATAGGCAGAACTGGTAAAAGAAAGGAGCCAGGGGCTCCTCCTAAACTCATTTGACCCCTGAGGAACAGATCCTCACACGACCTTAAGAGTAAAAATAAATCGGTTTATCCGGACCAATTGTATGGCCTTAAACACCCAAAAGAAAAGTATATCCAAAGATTAAATGGGCCAACATAACTTAATAGGAGTCCACATGTATAGCTAAAGGCTACATTAGAAGCAACAATATCAGACAAGTGATACCTTGAGTTGTTGGCCAGGGTGGCCAAAGGGACTCCCAGTTAGTAACCCAGCATAGAACTGGGAAAATGAACAACAGACCCCATTCTTACCTAAAGGAATATTGACAACTGATTGCTGCTAGATGAACAGCTGACCCTCCTAAAACAAAGACCACTAGATAGGCTGACTATATTCACCAGAAGGGCAAGTAGTGGGGAATGGCTTGGGGGCTGACAACACAGCAGACAGTAGCAGGGATATCAGAGTATAAGGGCTCTAGTGCGGGGGAGGGAGTCTATGGGAGGGTACTACCTGGGAAGTGGGTGTATAAATAAATAAAAAAATGAAAAAAAATTATTGAAAGCATAAAAATTTGCTCCTTAATAATTAGTTGATGTGAAAAACATTACCATGGCAACTTACCTGATGACTTTATATCCATGCTCCGATGACAAGGAGCTCAGAAAGTAACTGACTGTGACCAGTAATAATTAGATATATGAAGATTAGAAACACATGTGCATCTTAGTGTCAATTGTATTAAAAATGAAATTTTCTGTTTGAAACTGTGTATTTTAATAATGAAATAGAGATCTTTTGTAAAGTTTAAAACCTCATTTAATTTTATGTCTTATAGGGTTCATACTGAGTACAATATTTTATAACTATTAATTCAACTGTAAACCTAAAAATTTACAGCCAGTTTTGAAAGAGCTGCATCTTAGCTCTAGAAATTGTTATTGACTATGCCAATGCTGTTGTAATAAAATGCTTCTTCTAATATGTGGTTATTAAATAAATAATTTAAAAAATTTGAAATATCAAAAAAATAATGCCTGTACTACATCTAGAGACAGTTTGCTGTGCCGTGGTTATAGTTACTTGGCTTTACAGTGGGGTTGAACCATTGATTGATTTTCTCCCTAAGAAGCTTGCATAGTACTCTCTAGAACTACGACAGCTAGTCTTCAGTGAGGTGGCTTTAGGGTAATTTCCAGTTTCGTTACTCCTAGTCCTAGATTCTAAGTATGTCTTGTCTTAAGCAATAGAGTCTTACCATGAAGTTCTGGGACGTAATCAAGGAATCAAGGTTTGTAACAATAGCCTATGTTATTTTGGGAATCTCATGGTCTACCCTAATAAAAAAATTCAAAAGTACTTCTGTCTGGCACTGCGTTTCTTGTTACACAGTTTTCAGGTATACACATGCTCTCAGGTACATATATTGTATGTATGTTTTTCAGGGTTTTTTGAGGTAGTACATTCCCACTTAGCTTTTCAAATCATACAAGATTTGTCTCTCCTCTCTCCCTGTCTTATCTCTGTCCTCCTTCCCCTGTTAAAGTACCCCATTTCCTCCATTTCCCCTTGATAATACCTGTCTCCTGTTATCTCCCTTTCTTGAGTTCCTTCTTCGCCTTTATCCCTAAGGCTTCTTCTATGTCCTTCCCTTCTCCCTTCCCAGTTGCATACCCCCATTTTCCACATTTCACCCTTAATAACATCTGTTTCCTACTGTTCCAATCTCTAGGACTTTTTCTTTCCCTTTACTTCCACGATTCCTTTCCATTTTCTTGATTCCTGCTGTTACATCAGGGTATATACTCACCTATGAGATTGGTGCTAACATCCACAAATGAAGAAAATGCACATTACTTGTTTTTCAGAATCTGTATTAGTATAACAGTTTCTAGTTCCATCCATTTACCTTTAAATGAGTTCATCTTTCCTTGTCACTGAATAGAGCTCCATCATGTACCACATTTTCATTATCCATTCATCAGTTGAGGGGCATTGAGGTTGTTTCCATTTCTTAGCTACTGTGAAAAGAGCAGCAAGAAACAAGGATCTACAAGTAACTCTACAGTAGGACAAGTCCCTTGGGTATATGTCAAAGATTGGTATAACAGGATCATATGGTAGATACATTTTTAGTTTTTTTTCTTTGATTTATTTATTATTTTTATGGGGCTTTTGGGTACTCTAACACTCCAGCCTCTGAAGAGGTAACCCTAAAATCTTTTAAGGATTAGATACAAGCTCCCAAATACTTTCAACATTTTTGGCCTTTGGAACAGAGTATATTGCTAAGAGGCCCAAGGACATTTTGACTTTTAGCCAAGAAACTGGCTACTTTTCTTTGGGGTCTTTTTACCCTAAATGCTTAGCCAATTCCTACCTCCTATTCTTATCACACCATCCTCTGAAGAGGTTACCCAAATTGCAAATAGGGAATAGGGACGCAGACTGTTCTGGCTTCTTCCATGCTGAACAGGCACACAAGGTGAGGCCATTGCAGACCCCTTCAGTGGGTCTATCTAAAAGACTCCCAAATTGCATAACTCTTGTCTCTAAGGGGAAAAGAAAGTCCTTGAATCATGAATAGGAAACATGAAAGAGAAGTAAATGCAAGAGTAATTAGCATTAAAAGTTCTAGACAGGAAACTAGAAAAAAGTCAGAAAAGGGCAATTTTGAAATGTTCATATGAGAGTCCATTGGAACTTCTTGACAAGGGCGACCAAAAGCATCCCTCTATTGGGTTCTCTTTTGTCAGTTTCTTAGAGTTCTCCACCCTGCTTTTCATAGTGGTTGCATACATTTTCATTCTTACCAGTAGTGAAGGAGCATTGACTCTTGTCCATATCCTCTCCAGGATTTGGTATCTTTTGTTCTCTTGACCTTTGTCAGGTGTCTGGGGTAAGATGAAATCTCAGTGGTTTTGAGACACATTTTTCTAATTACTAAGGATCCTGAGTACTTGTTAAAAGTGTTTCTTAGCTGATTTTATTGCTTTATTTGAGAATTTTCTGTCCTGGTCCTTAGCTTATCTTTTTATTGAGTCGTTTATTTTCTTGTTTCTTTCTTTGTTTTTCTCTTTTTTATTTATTTGTTTCCTATTTATGTATGTGAATGTTATGCCTGCATGTGTGTTAGTGCACTCATGTTGTGCAATGCTCATGAAGGCCAGAAAAGGGCATCAGATCCCCTGGAACTGGAGTTACAGACAGTTGTTAGCTGTTATGTGGGTGCTGGGAATCGAACTGGGGGAATCTGCAAGAACAGTTAGTTCTCTTAACCACTGAGCCTTCTCTCTGGCCCCTGTGTTCTTTGTATATTCTGAATATTAATCCTCTGTCAGATGTGTAGCAGGTGAAGATTTTCTACCACTCACTGGGTTTCCATTTCACTTCCTTGGGTGTTCTTTAGCTGTATAGAAACTTTCTATTTTAATTAGGTCCCATTTGTTGATTGTTGACCTTAATGCCTGAGCAAATGATGTCAGATCTAAAAAGTCCTTTCCTACAACTATGTCTTGTAGGATATAGCCTATATTTTCTTCCAGCAGTTTCTGAATTTCAGGTTTCATATCGAGGTCTTTGATCAATTTGGAGTTGACTTTTGTGCAGGGCAAAAGATAAGGGTCCGATATCTTTCTTCTGAAGGTGGACATCCAGTTTTGCCAGAACCATTTGTTGAAGATCCTGTCTTTCCTCCATTGTGTGATTCTGGCACCTTTCACAAATATCTGGTGGATGAAATTGCATGAACTCTTGTTTGGGTCTTCTATTATGCTTCATCGACCTACATGGCTGTTTTTGTGTCAGTACCATGCTCTTTCTATTACTATAGATCTGCAATATAGTTTCAGATCTGATATGATGATTGCCCCAGCATTGCTCTTTTTGCTTAGTATTGCTTTGGCTGTCTGGGTTCTTTTGTGAGTCTATCTGAATTTTAGGATTGTTTTTTCTAGCTCTGAGAAGAATGCCTTGGGAGTGTGTATTGGTTACTGTTACATTAATGTGTTTGTGTTCTGATTCTATTTTGTGCTTCCATAATTATACCTTCCTATGTTTTCCTTGTATAACCTCTTGGCTATAGTCACTCCTAGCTTCAGACTTTTGTATTGCTTCAAGTATTGTCTGTAGGACTGATTTTGTGGACAAGAATTATTTTAGCCTATTCCTGTATTGGAAGTATTAGTTCCTCATCAACTATGGTAACTTTTCTGGGTAAAGTATTCTGGGTTGGCATCCGTGATCATTTAGAACTGGAATACTTTGGTCCAGAGTATTCTATAACAGCAACAGGAAAAGAAGCTAAGATAGGTCCCAAAGTATGGAGTCCCTCTCTGCAGGCTCACTTTTCCCACAGTGGCTTCTGAATTTTCAATTTACAATAACAGCAATGAAATTTCATTATTGGTGGGACTTTTTTCAGTAGATTTCTTGGGGATTATCATACTTTAAATACGCATGGTTTCTAAATTGGCAATTTTACTTCTAGGAATATATTTTAGGAAAATGCTTATGTAAATATGCAAAAAATTATGGAGCGAGTGACTATATATGTCATAGGCAATCCAAATTATCTCAAGATAGCCTAATTACTGAATTCCATTTAAATATTTTTTCTTTTAAAAATATTTATATTTATTTATTTATTATTTATTTATTATTGTATGTGTGAGTGTATTGCCTGCATATAAGTGAGTGCACCCGTGTTGTGCAATGCCGCAGAAATCAGAAGAGGGCTTCAGATTCCCCTGGAACTGGAGTTAAGAATGGTTCGTAGCCACCATGTGGGTGCTGGGAATTGAACCCGGGTCCTCTGCAAGAGCAGTCAGTGCTCTTAACCACTGAGCCATCTCTCCAGGCCCTAAATAATTTTTCTTTATAATTTCCTTTTCAATCCCCTTTTGTTCTTCCTTTCCTTCAGTCTTGCATCTGTTGCTCTAAATTTAGCTTTATATTGATAAAGCCAAAGCAGAAACTTTCAGGCAACCTTAACCACATTTAACTTCCAGATAATTTTGGTACTTTATGTTTATCTTTATATTAATACTGTTGGAAAGAATGTAATAAAAGAGATGAAAACTTGAAAGGATTTATTTCCTGTGATATCTTACTGTGAATCTCTCTTGATTGGGGGGAGTATGACAGTAAAACATAAATTTATGAAAAGATATACAATTTCTGTTTGTGAATAATAAAACAAAATGTTTCAAAACAAGTGCCTTGGAAAGCAATTAGAAAATCTTTGAGAACATTTTTATTCATTTTTTTTGTGTATTTCATATAGTTTGATCATATTTAACCCCATTTTCTATCTTCATTCTGACCTGGTTTCTTGTACTCTAATTCATACATACCTACCTGTGTGTGTGTGTGTGTGTGTGTGTGTGTGTGTGTGTGTGTAGTCAAACTGGTGTCCCTAAGAACCCTTTGGTGTGGGTCCATCCACTGGAGAAATTTAAAAGGACATTTTATTTATTTATTTTTTATGTGTATGAGTGTATTGCCTGCATAAATGTAAGTGGCCGTGTTATGCAATGCCTGTGGAGGTCAGCAGACGGAGTTACAGATGGTTGTTAACCACCATGTGGGTGCTGGGACTCAAACCTGGATCACACTGCAAGAGCAGTCAGTGCTCTTAACCCCTGAGCCATCTCTCCAGACCTCACTGGAGAAAGTTTGAATTGAGAGTTTAGCTTTGCTTTAATGGGATTTTCCAGTTGGAACTAATTTTCATCTTCATTAAGGGACTTGTGACTCTGAAAAAAATTAATTATGAATGGTAAAACAAGAAGATTCCTAAAAGATTATTTTATCATAAATCTTTGATTTGGAAAAATACGGAACAGTAGTATGTTTGCGCAAGTGGACCACATCTACCTGCTGGTCCTGTTGTGTTTTCCTGGACATAGTGTTGCTTTTACCTGGATACAGTCACTGCTTTTTTTGTATTTTAATGCCATTTCTGCACAAAAATCTTTGTCTTTGAAGTCTCCTCTGCCTAGTTCCTATAATTCTCTAATTTAGATTTTTAAATTCTATATATTTTTTCTTTATTATCACACTCAATTATAGTTTAACTGTTTTGACTGAGAATGAGCTTTGAGTTTTGGAAATCAATGCCAAAAAGTAGAAATTTTGTTTCCTTTGTTTTCTGGGAAATGGGAAAATTTCAGGCTATTGTAAAGCAAAGAAGAAAGTAGAAACTCATTAATTTGTGATTCATTATATCATAATTTTCATGTCAGAAAAATGATTTTCTTAATTTGTAAAATTCTTAGGTCTAAGGCTTTCTCTGGATTCATGGAAAAATTTGGACAGTAACTGCATAATATAAAATCTACATGTTTAGTGGATTACCCATTAGATGGCAATGTTATCACTGATTTTAAGATTTAGATTTACTGTGAAATATTAAGGAAATAGATTTATTTTTACTTTTATGATTCAAAATAACATGTTGAAATTGTACTGTATGGTTATAGGTAATTGTGTGTAAGAGAATGTTGCTGTGTGGGTGTGCATGCTTGGTTTGAAAGTCATTTATGATGAGTTTATGCTTATTCAAGTCTTCTAAGGTTTTCATGTTTTTAAACTAAATTTCAAATGGTGAATTTACTCCTTCTAATTTAAAGTAACATTTGACCAAGTCATGGAGTGATATTTTGTATAATAGTGGTAATTCTAGCCCATGATACATTTTTTCTATCCCATAGAGATAAAATTCTTACTGTTATTATTTTAAAAATAGTGAAAGAGCACCATGAACATGCTGCAATAGAAATGGTAAAAAAAAAAATGAAGCCTTGCTGGAAACAGTGATTTGCTATGGATTGTTTGACTTTTATGAAAATGTACAATTTTCCTGATTAAGAAGGCTACCATTCAAAACATACCCTGTTGACCAACACTTCAGTTTTAAATATCAACAATATAAGCAACATCTGTGTGCTTGACATGTAAATTCTCAAACTCCAGGCCTTCTGAAGGTAAATTTTAAGAAACTGAAAAGAGAAACTGAAGAAAATACTGGAGGATGGAAAGAACTTCCACTCTCATAGATTGGCAGAATTGATATTGTAAAAAATACTATATTACCAAAAGTATTCCACACATTACATGCAGTACTCACTAAAATTCCAATAACATACTTCACAAAACTAGAAAAGGCACTAGAAAAGGCAATCCTAGAATTGATATACGAACAAGAAATACCAAAGACAGCCAAAACCATCCTAAGTAAAATAAAACCCCCAAAGTCTAGCAGTATTGCTGTGCTAACCTGAAATTATACTATAAAGCCATATTGATAATGAGTACATGGTGTTTGCATAAAATAGACATGAGAGCCACGAGCAGAACAGAGGGCCCAGAAGCAGTCCCGCAGAGCTGTTCTGACAAAGATGTCAAAAACATATTCTGATAGTATGTTCAAGGAATGGTGCTGGCAAACTGGATATTCACCCAGAGAAGAACACTACATCACCATAGGCATAAGCGAGAACTTTTTGAAAGAACTCCAATAGCACAGGAATGAACCCTCAAACTGACAGATGGGATTAAATTATAAATTTCTTCATAACAAAGGAAACTATCAACCAGAATGAGCAGGTATCTAAGAGAATGGGATATATAGCAGACATGGTCTTAATGTTTAAAATTTATAGAGATTTGCAACGTTAAATGCTAAGAAACATGGACCAGCAAGATGGCTCAGTGGTGAAAGCACTTGCCACACAAAACTGTCTACCTATATTTCATCCCTGAATCCCACAGTTAAGCAAACCAGTTTGTTAAAGTTGTCCTCTGACCTCCATATGTCTGACCTCCACAGGCATGCCCATGATAGCTTCAAGAAACTACACACACACACACACACACACATCATACACGTGCAAACTTAGTAATAATAAATAATAAAATAAAAATTAAAAAATATACACTAAAGCACCCATAACTACCCTCAATGAACTGAACAGATAATTCTCAAAGGAACTAAAATTGAAAAATAGATATTTAAAAAGAGTATTTAACATCATTACCCAAAAGATGGATAGATAAATGAAAATTTAAACCACTTTGAGATTTCATCTAACCCTAGTCAGAATGGATATCATTAAAAGAGAGAGAAAACAGATCTTGGCAATAATGTGGATACGGAGGAAGCATTTTCTGTGCTGCAGGGGTATAAACTAATGTGGCCATTATGGAAATAAGTTTGGAGGTTACACAAATTTTAAAAATAGAACTGACATACAACATGACAATGCAATACTTAGCAGATCAAATCATAGGGATAGCTGCATACCTGTGGTTTTTTTTTTTTCTGCTCTGTTCACAGTGCAGAAACAGAGTCAGTCTAGATGTCCATCAATGCAATGAGTGGACAATGACAGGTGTTACATATGCAAAATGTGTTCATTCATAGAGAAAAATTAAATTAGGAATTTTGCAAGAAAATGGTTGCATCCGGAAAAGTATTTTATTGAATGAGGTAACCCAAACTCAGAATGATAAGTAGCACATGTTCTTTTCATATGTAACCCTAGGTATAATTTTTATGTATGTGAAAACACAGGACTATGAATATAGCATAGATGATCAAAGCAGAAGAGGGACATTGAGAGAGGAAACAGGATTTAATCAATGGGAGAGGGAAACATGACACATGTGACCTGAAAGCAGAAAGGGGATATGGGTGGTGGAAGGGGATGAAGGGGGCTGGGGTACAGGAGACAACAGAGGGGAGGAAGACAATGCATGAAAAGTAAATAAATCTAGCAATTATAAGGATAAAAATGTTTTCATAGCGGTGATTTCTTAATTTCATGACTTTGTAGATTTTTCAGTCTCTCTGGGCATTTGTAGCACATCTTTTTAAAAGAAGAATAAGGTTTTTCAAAATAGTTTTCTTTCATTAATTCCTTATAAGTCAGCTAGGAACCTGTGGAGAATAACTCTGAATGAGATTTTATGAATGCTAAACATACTACTTAGTTTCACTGAATTAAAAAAAAAAACCACATTTTAAAAAATGATAAAAGAAAGAGAATCCAGTCAATAGTGCAGCTTAATCCTTCATTTTTAAGTGGGAAATCTGTGACAGAGCATCATAAATTTAGCTGACATTTGATTCACCTATGTCTACCAATCATTTTCTACTAGAACTCTTTATATGCTAAACTCTGAAAGAGTCATACCCAACTGGAGTCTTCCCTGGAAGTCTGTCTCCATTCTGTCTTCCACAGAGCTTGTGGCAAGTCAGTTAACCTGCATTTTTTTGCATTATTTAGGTAGGTTTTAAAATTTTTATTGAATTTATGTGTGTTTCATATAGAACATCTTAATCATATTTATACCCTTTCCCCATCGCCCGCCCACCACTGGGTTTTATGCATTCTGTTGTAGATGTTAAGGACTATGAAATCAAGTTAGTGTTCCCAAGTGTCCCTCAGTGCAATTTCATTCATTGAGACAGATGTTGTCAACCTATCTAGAGTCCCTCCCTTTAAGAAGATCAGATATTTCTCACCCAGCAGTAATCAGATACCAATACTTTTTTGGCTAGGATTGAGGTCTGCTTCCAAGTTCCACAGTTCTATGCTGTCTGCTTGGGTTTGCATGAGTCTTGTGCATGTTGCAGGTTCATATGAGTAAGAGCCTAGGAGCCTATAAGACTCTTCTTTTGATATGGTCATGCACTTCCTCCCCTGGCTCTTACAATCTTTCTAACATCTCTTCCACAACAGTCTCTGTGTCCTGGGTGGGTGAAATTTAATATAGGAGACCTGTCCAAGGACCACATTCTACAGACTCTTAATCTCTTTGTTTTGGCCATCTGTGTACTTTTATGTTCATGGACCTCTGTTGTGTGAGGGAGCTTTGTTGATCAGAATTGAGATATATATTAGTGTTCTCTCTACCCCTTGTTCTACTATGTTCCATGAACCTTAGGTATAGAAGTTCTACTGTAGATGTGTCACCTAGGATTGAGCATTTCACAGACAATCACTGTGTGTAACCAGTTGTGGAACTTTGAATAGTCCCTACCTGTTGCAAGAGACACCTCTTTGATGAGAAGTGACTGGCATTCTTGTCTGTAAATGCAATTATTCATATTTAGCACATATTAAGAAATTACACTTGTCTAGGGATGTGACATCCTTGGAATTTTCTCTAAGATCTATGACCTCTCTATCCATGTATATTTGACTATGTTTACAATATCATACATAGGTTCCCTCTCATTGAGTGGGCTTTAAATCGAATTAGGTAGCTGTTGATTACCCACAAGGTAATAGTACCACAACTGCCCCAATGTAGTTTGAAGTGCCAGTCATTGTTGTGATTATTAGGCCTAAAAGCTGGGATTGGACCATCTACTGATGTTCTTCCTTAGTCTGCGTTGTTTTAAGTGGCATGTTGTGGTCATCTGAATGTAAGATTAGTATTGAGAAATATTTCCTATTTTCTGATTTAAACTGATGTTCTAGTTGGTTGGATTATTGATATTTCTCTCCTCCCTTATTAGTATTAAGGGTTTGCTGGTTGGCTGTGTTGGACGTGACACATTCCTTCTGCCTTTCCTTCCTGTATTATTTTTATCTCTTCTCTTTTGGATCTACTTTGTTCATCTCATAACTATAACCTTTTCTTTGCTCTCATTTGTTCTCATGGAGGAGACTTTTTTTCCTTGTCCATATACAGTATTTTCTTGAAAATTTTCTTCAGTGCTGACTTGGTGGTCATAAATTTTCCAAAATTGGTGTATGTTTTGAAGTGCTGTCATTTCTTCATCAATTTTAAGAGATAACTTTTCTGGATAAAACAACCTTGGTTGACAGTAATATACTTTCGGGGACTGAAATATATTGTTCCGTCCTTCTCTGGATCTTAGGATTACTGATGGAAGGTATGAAACTAGTCTGATAATTTTACCTTTGTACATTATTTGATGTTTTTATTTTGCAGTCTTTACCTTATTTTGTTTTGTTTTTTATCTTTGCTATTTTGACTATGGTATGTCATGGAGTTTCTTCAATGACCCTGCCTTTTTTGGGTTCTAAATACATTTTGTGTTGGTTCTCCATTTCCTTCTCTAGATTTGGTAAATTTGGGACTATAATTTCATTAAATGTGTTGTCTATGCTTTTCTACTTTATATCAGCATCTTATGCCCCATGAAATCTTAGATTTGATCTCATGAATGTATTTCACATTTTATTTAACATTTGGTTGTGTTTAATTTTTCTTTTTATATTTCTGAATGTATTCTTCTCTCAACTTTGTCTTCCACCTTTGTGTTTTTTGATTGATCAGTTCTTCATATCAACGGCCTTGTTTAGCTGTTTTTCAGTGTCTCTATTTTCTCATTTTTCCCCTCTGTTTTTGAAATTCTCCTCCATGTCACTGAGCATTTTGCTCACTTTGATAACTTTCTTCTTTAGCTCCTGAAATGATTTCCAAGCTTCATTCATCTGCTTCTTTGAGACATCTGTATGGTTATTGGTCCTTTTCTGAAAAGCAGAAATCTGGTTTATTTTCCTGACACTTAAACTATCTCAGCATTTTTGGTTTCTGTCATGGGGCAGCCGTGAGACCATGAATTTATCAAGTGAACTGTTGTCTCATGTTCTTTGTGTTCTATTACTGTGTGTTACACACAGATATGTCTTACGTTTTTTTCTTTTCACCGCTTTCCCTTATTTATATATTTTTATTTTGTTTTGAGTCCTCTTTGAGGATTGGGTTCACTAGGAATTATGTTCCCTGCTGATGTTTTAGTGGACAATGACTTACCAGCAGTCCTGTGTTGATTTGCAACAGGAGACACATGTGTACTTCCTTTTTGTCCCTGAGAAGGTTCAGAGACACCAGTGTTTGGGAAGTAGTTGGAGAAAAACATAATGAAACTAAATGAAATTACTGACATATGCAATAAGGCAAATATCTCAAAAACAGCTAAGTAAAAATTCCAGAAATAAGAACATGAAATGATGCATGCTTTATGATTTCACTCATATGAATGCTCAAGAAAGTAGAAGCTAATGACAGGGTTCATATGGTGGTCCTAGATCCAGAACAGTAGTCTATTCACTTGAATTTTGGTGGATGATGGGAATATTTTATGTGTACACTGATATAGTGACCATCGATAGTTTTACACATTCCTGTTGACATATACAAACAGCAAGAACTTCTCTTTGATAAATTTTCATAAGTAGAATTTGTAAATATTTTGCTTAACTTCAAACTTATTACATGAAGCCAAAACATTTTCTGGGTTTATTATAAGTTTATTATAGTATATAACTCTTCCACATCTCTTCTAATAATTTATATTTTTGTATTTTGAAAGTTTTATCTTCCTAGTAGTAGCATATGTGTGAAATATCTTTTAGTGTCTCTATTTTTTTCTTTTTTGACTTATAACTTGAAAATGCAAAAATTGAATACGTTAGGAGGAGACCCTGAAACTATTCAGTTGTGTGTGTGTGTGTATGTGTGTGTGTGTGTGTGTGTGTGTGTGTGTGTGTGTGTGTGTGGTTGCGTGCACACACATGTGGAGGCCATAATTCAATATTAGGTGTCTTCATCTACTGCTCTCCAGTTTATTTTTTGAGACAGGAGCTCACTGTCTTAGCCTTGAGCTCACAGATTCCCTTCAACCACTGGCCAGCAAGCTGCAGAGATCTGCCTGTCTTCACCTCCCATAGCGCTGGGATTATCAACACGCACCACCACTTCAGCACTTAATCTGACAGCTGGATATTAAACTCAGAATCCCTTGATTGTGCGTCAAGTACTTTGCCAACTGAGCCATCTCCATGGCCCCACCGATCTGTCATAAATTTTTTTTTCTGTCACCTACTAAATCTACTAGTTGTATGATATGGATCAAATTACACTGCACATCAACTTCTTTATCTATAAATAGAGGTTAATAATAGCACTTACTTTACAGGATTGTAAGATAAGCCATGCAGTCTTAGGAAGTGCCTGGACTTCATTTACCAAATGTTAACTATCACTACTTATAGTCTAAATTTGTATTTAACAATATAAATATAATTATCACCTGTTCATGAATATTTTAAAGAAAATAAACACAAGAACATAGAGATGTGAAGGGAACTGATTTGATAGATTGGTCAAGAAATACATTTGAAAAACACTATAGTGGGTTAGCTGAATTAGAAGTAAATTATAGTGTGACATGTTTAGAATTGTTTTTCACAAGTCACTAAATCACAATAACTACAACACTGTGTTTTCAGATTCCAGTAATGTCAAATACAAAGAGTTTTGACCTGAAACAAAGAAAAATTACGAATGGCAAATATTTAAGCTCATGCTTATAATATGATATTTTATGACTACTAGTAATTTAAAATTAATTCTGTAGGATCTATGTTAGAGTAATTATATATTAATTCATAAGTGTATTTTTTCATTTTGTGAGAATTTCAAATGACATGTTAATTGCTGAGAAATTGTATCTTAATGTCAAGATGAGTTATTCACATCATTAAATAATTCAAAAGGCAAAATTGAAAAAAAACTTCAAAATTATATAATTTTATATTACATATTCAGATAAGATTTCTAAAATAATAAGACCTAGACACCATTAAATAGATAAAATGTCCCAGCTCACATTCTATAACAATTTTGAGGTTATATAGCATCATACATAAAAACTTCATTTAAAAATAGTTATTCATTATTTAAAACCTCAGTCAGCAAATCATTTATAACAGCAACATCAAAGTTCCTAAAATTTATTCCTCAATAGCAAGGTGGTGATCCTGTGCTTTACTGCTGATGTATTAAATAACATTTCAAAATAATCTACAAATTTGATTTTTCCCCTTTTACTAGTATAAATAAATTACAAAGCAGAAAAAAACTCAGACCTCCCAATTTCCAGCTTAGTTCAGTGGCCCAGCTACCAGATCACGGCCACGAAAGACCACTTCTGGTGGCGAAATGACAGTGTATAATTTTTCATTACCCTGAGCTTTAACAAATGTGAGGATAAGTGACATAAATCAGTATCTGCTGGTCTCTGGAACTAATAAATGCTATATTAATTAGTGAGCCATGAAATCCTTTGTGTGGAGTATTTCTCTTATTCACTATTAACCAATAATAGTGACAAATTTAGGAGATGACATTATTAAAGCTAGTTGTTATGGATTGAACTGTGCCTCCCTGAAGAAGGTGTGCTGAGGTCCTAAATCCACCACCTCATAACCTGTTTGTAAATAGGTTCCTTACAGATGTAATTAATTAGAACCCTAATCCAATATGTCTAGTTATTAAAAAATGTCCTGGTGAAGACAAAATTCCCAGCCACTATGCACTGTGATGATGAGGGCAAAGAATGGAATCATGCAGCTACCTGTCAAGGTTTCCAGAAACCAATGGAAATGGAAAGGCAGCAAGGCAGGATGGGACTCTGCTGCACATGAACCAGGCTGTGCTCACAACTTGCCTTACCCTTCTGCCCACGTAATTAGCACATAGTACATTTCCCTTGTTTAGTCCATGTAACTTGAGATACATTATTCTCTCAGTCCTACAAAGCTAACTCAGAAGTTTTCCAAATCCTTCTTTATTTCCACTGAAATAACAACTGGTAACTTGTGTAAACTTGGATGAATTGGGGCTATCCTTGATATTTCTAAATTACTATAGTATAAAAATTGTACAGGGCCTTAAAATTTGAGCCTGAACATCACATTTCACAATTGCATTGAATAAACTTAAATGTAGCTAAAGTGTCTAAAGAGGTAAATTATAAATCCTCAAGGATAGAATAGTGCCAAAATGATCATTCAGAATAAAAGTTTTCACAAATTAATTTAGTTTTTCCAAGGGTGATACAAAACTGTATGTAGTTCTGCAGCAAATAATAGTGACCTCAAGAACTAGGGAAAATGAAAATCATTTCTCTCCTTCCCCGTCTATGGCACTGAGGGAATGTTGTCCAACTTTGTCTTTCTAGATGATCATCCTAACAAAGCAACAGAGTGCATCTCCAGCTAAATCAGTGACAGCATTCAATTACAGTTAAAACAACCAAATCTTTGTACCCTGACTCTCACCTGGTCTGTTTTTCTTAATCTCTTCCATTGTA
This sequence comes from Nannospalax galili, assembly GCF_000622305.1. Classification (NCBI taxonomy): domain Eukaryota; kingdom Metazoa; phylum Chordata; class Mammalia; order Rodentia; family Spalacidae; genus Nannospalax; species Nannospalax galili. The sequence goes on from NW_008340781.1 coordinate 432,377, forward strand.
GACTTGGGTTTCAGTCATCCAATTCCAATAATTCGTGAGGAGTCTTGTCTGTGCCTGTCTCTTGCAATAGAGTAGTGAAAAAAATTAATAATGATTTTGAGTTATTAAATTGTGACTCTGAAAGCTTTTACCAGCATCCTAAGTGGTCACTAGGATGTGAAAACAGCACAACCCCTTCCTTATGGCACCTGAGAACCCCAAATGGGTCTAAGTGTTCTCAGCCTTGTGCCTTTAGATTAAGATGCTTCCTTACCAACTTTCAAGCCAACCCTGTTGTTTTTAACTAATGCATGTCTTGATTCCACTTCTACCAACGTCCTGAGTTTTCTGGAAGGAACACAGGAAGGTTGATGGTTCACAGAAGCAGCACAGTTGACATAAATTCATAATTTAAGATTACTTTTATCTAACAAAAGCTCAGTAAATATTGGTTGATTTTTATCATGGAATGAACACCAATTTATCTTGTATTCCAAGATATGCATTCGTTTTTCACCTAGTGTTTATAGATAATGACATAGTTTTATCAACATACATATTAGATTTGAGCACTGCATTGAGCATTAGAAATAGGTGCTTTCAACTCACTCAGCTGAATAACTAATTTTAAAATCTATTCTTGTGGTAAAACTGTGTTGTACAAATTTTGTAGAGAATCACTTATTTTGACTAGAGAATGATTCACTAACCCATATATGAAAAAGAAGGATTAATCGTATTTTTCTCCACACACATTTATAGAGTACATTTTACACCATTCTCTTTGTCCATTTATTGCTGCTGGGGATTTGTCATTTCTCTGGCCTAATTTGGCCTCCAAATTTATTGCTTATTCCATGGCTTTCAGTAGTTTTCTTTCTTGTTCAATTTAGTCTTGAGTCTCATTTAAAACCACTGCAGACAGACAAGTTTTGTTCTCAGGGTCTTGTCCTGTCACTATTGAATGTGTGCCAAATCATAATCTTTCACTATTAACCTATTTCTTTGTTTGTTGCTTGAATAAGATTTAAAAATAAATAAATAGAAATGAATAAATTTATTGAATAATGTATGTAACATATACATACTTGTAGCATTATATGTTACCACCACTTTCAGCCTTCTTGATTTATTCTGCCAGAGAACAGGGCCATTCTAGTCTGAATCTCAGCCCTCCAACACAAGCATATACACACTGTCAATCCCCTACTTTTTCTAGCATGCTGTTTTAAGGCTTTGCAATCTAATAGCATGCTTGTGTTGTTACGCTGTTTACCTTTCCTCAAATCACAGTCCTTGTGTTTACGGCTGGATTAGAGGCCAGGAAACTAATTTTTTAAATGGATTTAAATTTTGAATTACTTCTCATGCCAACTTTGTTAATGTATAGTCTATAAATCATGTAGGAAGAATTACATTTCCTTATTTATTTAATGTGCTCTTCAATATTCCAATAAGAACTTATTCTACAAATTAGATTTATATGCAATTCTAATCCTTCCAGGTTTTTTTTTTCTGAAGTTCAATATGAATCCCAAAAATCTGACTTCAAATAGGCCCCAGATAACACAGTGTATCACATAGATTGTAGGAGTAATTTCACCTATGACTGGTATATATTTATGTAACATATTACTAATATACCAAACAAACCTAGTATGCTGAGAGCAAACCTCTACAACATACACTTTTGTATTTCCCACAAAGACCAATTAGCTTTATTAAACCAAGACATTCCCCAAATGTATGTGGAAACTTTGAAAGATGGGTTGTTGAGGGGAATTACAACTCATCCCCTTTGGATTTAATTATGGGATGTAACTCAAACTATCAGGCAATGTGTGTGGAAGGCAAGCAAATCTCTTTGGATTTGATTAGAAGATAGCTATTCCACTTCTTCCTTCTTCATATTTCACCCAAAAAGGCTTAATTTAGGAAGAAAGTCACTGTTTCTTGACTAAGTGAGTTTTACACGGTGCTCCTCTGACCATCATATTCAATAGGGTTTTTTTGTTATGTCAGAACTGTACCTGAAGAAACAGAATTTTAAGAAAACCATGAATAATTGTGGATTTGTATTTACTGCGCTTTCACTTCTAACTTTCTTTTATTATTTTTGACATGAATTCCTAAATATTGCATTTTCTGATTATTTTTTAAAGATTTATTTACCTTTAATTTATGTGTATGAACGTTTTGCCCACATGTATCTATGTATGTGCACCATGTTGCTGCAAAGGATAGAGAAGGCATCAGACTCCCGGAACTGGAGCTCTAAATGGTTATAAACTGTCATGTGTCTTCAACAAGAGTAGCAAGTGCTCATAATCACTATAATATTTCTCTAGCCAATTGTTTCATTTTCTTAAATCAGTTATTCATAAATGTTAGTACAAGGCTGAATACTTTTGTAATACTATGACACATTAGCGTGAAAGAATCTAAACTTCATTGGAGAAGAACAGCAGGTCATTATGCATACACATCTGCTTTCTGTATTGTTTTTATTACCACCTAAAAATTGTGATACTTTGAACTCACATACTGATGAGATGACTTCTGTTATAAATAATGTTATCATGGGCAAAAAACAAAAATACACAAAAGTGGACCAAAAATGATTTTGTACCTGAATTCTCAATACTGTATTTTCTCTAGAGGAAAATGTTTCTGGATGTTACAGTGTTCTTTTTTCTTTCTAGTTCTTCATCAGTCCACTATTTTAAGATGAAAGAATAAAAATTAATTATCATTCTCTTGGGCTAGGGTTTGACTGCCATAGGCTGGACTATGTTTAACTTAGGTCTGAGTGAGGCTTGTTTTATGTTTATCTCATTGTCCTTGAATCAGTAATTATGGGGTATTGGCCTCTTTCACACATTCCATTCTAATGTCCAGGACACCCGGAACATACACCTCTCCTGGCACATCATCAGATCATAAAACACAATCCAAGATGGGCGCTGTTCACCCCAACACCATCACCTTCTATTGTCCTGTAAGTCATGTGACCAAATCTAAAATTTAACACAGGGAAGGAGTAGACTTCATATCCAGTAGGAGGTAATATGCAGCCAAAATTTTATAGAAAATAACCAAAATGATCATTTGATATTTTTATTGATCTTCTCTTTTTAGCTTTATTCTTACATATTCTTACATGTAAATGATGGTTGGGCTTTACAACTTTCATTTTTTGTATTTATTGTTCTATCAAATTTATTTTATCTTATTTATAAATAATATGGTAACTATTTGGCATTATGAGTGTAAAGTGAACACATTTTAAGAAATCTTTATTAAACTTTTCATTTCTCTTTCATCAGTGAATCTACTGCAGTCATTTTGAATCACCTTTGTGTTAAGACAACTTGCAACTTCATGAAAATGTACTTTGATCCTACAAAGCTTTGAACATTCATGTGTGAACTTATCAATATTTATTTTTAAGAACTCTCTTTCTTGAAATCAGTCCTAGATTGTTATTTGAGAACATTCATGTGTCTATCATCTATCTATCTATCTATCTATCTATCTATCTATCTATCTATCTATCTATCTATCTTCTATCATCTATGTATCACCTATTTATCTATGTATTGTATCTATTTTCTATCATCTATAAATCTATGTATCTATAATCTATCTTTCTATATATCCTCTATCTATGCATCTGTCATCTATCTATCACCTATCTATCAATCTATCTCTCTATCATCTGTCTATCTATCATCTATCTATCTATATCTATCTATCTATTTATCATCTATCTATCTATCTATCTATCATCTATCGATCTATCATCTATGTATATATTTTTTCATTGAATTTTTGAGAATTTCATATATTGTATTTTGATCCTATTCAGACCCCCTTCCCATCTCTATCATCTATGTATCACCTATTAATCTATGTATTGTATCTATTTTCTATCATCTATAAATCTATGTATCTATAATCTATCTTTCTATATATCCTCTATCTATGCATCTGTCATCTATCTATCACCTATCTATCAATCTATCTATCTCTCTATCATCTGTCTATCTATCTATCTATCTATATCTATCTATCATCTATCTATCTATCTATCTATCTATCTATCTATCATCATCTATGTATCACCTATTTATCTATGTATCATATCTATTTTCTATCATCTACAAATCTATGTATCTATAATCTATCTTTCTATATAACCTCTATCTATGCATCTATCATCTATCATCTATCTATCATCTATCTATCTATCATCTGTCTATCTACTATCTATCTATCATCTATCTATTGTCTATCATCTATCTTCTATCATCTATGTATCACCTATTTATCTATGTATCGTATCTATTTTCCATCATCTACAAATCTATGTATCTATCTATAATCTATCTTTCTATATATCCTCTATCTATGTATCTATCATCTGTCATCTATCTATCATTTATGATCTATCTATCTATATCATTATCTGTCTATCTTCTATCTATCATCTATCTATCTATCTATCTATCTATCTATCTATCTATCTATCTATCATCTATCGATTGATCTAGATCCATCCCTCTTTTATCTAGCTATCACCTATCTACATCACTATCTAGCTATCATTTATCATCTGCCTATGTACGTATGTATCTATGTATCTATTTATCATGTTCTTTTTATCTATGTTCTTATTTTCATACTACACAGAGGTGGTGGAGAGTTTAAAAGAGCCAGAGAAAGGGGTGGCCTGTGACCTGGATGTTCGTCTGACTCTATGACAACAAGCCATGGTCCCGCCTCCTTCCCATGCTGTGCTGAAAGAGTCAGGCCCATGTGGCGATCCAGTCCCATATCCCACTGTCCTTATGACAACCTGAGGCAAGAAAGAATTCTTCAAAATCGCTGTTTGGAAGATCTTAAGGAGTTTATTGGACTTGCTAACTGAGCTTGGGGTGCTGGTTTACTTATAGAAGAATGGGTGCCCCCCCATTCACATCTGTGCTCCAAAGTTCACACCCAAACATAAGTCCAGTGCCTTCCCAACAGCCACACAAAATGGCCAGAGGGCAACTTCAAGGTTTTCCTGGCTTATATACCCTTAGTCCCTTCCCTTCAAGCAGCTAAGGTCAACCGATTGGCTGTAAGAGTTAGTGGGTTTGACTCCTTTTATTGAGCTTGGGAAGGCTGCGGGACCATGGCTTGTCATAGGGTCAGAGGAACATCCAGGTCACACATTTCAACACATAATACCTGACCAAGACTTTTAAAGTCATCATCAAGTGACACAGCACATATCTTTATGAAAATGACTACATAATGTTAGTTTCCTCTACATTGAAGTATGGAAGAATTGAAAAATTTTGTTATGCAGTCTGTGTTTTAGAGGACTTTAAACAAAGTTATTCTTTCAAAGCTTCCGTATTTAATTTTTAAATTATCTAGAAAAGAGTTTTCTCTGTTGTGTAACACTATTCTTATTTGATTAAGTAGTCATAAAATATTTATATGATTAATAAACAAGAACAAAAACATCATTGCTAATATTCATTTTAGCCACATTGATTAGGAGAAAATAAAAGTAGATGTGGTATTCAGGAAACTGGTCACTTTATCATATCTATTACAGCAGGTGCATATGAAACCCATTTTGTGGAGAGAATTTTCTTGCTTGTAATATGGGGATTTTAATAGTTTTCAATAAATGCCTCTGGTATCTGGTGTAGCAACTCATAATCTGTCTACATAACAGCAAAAAATAGACAAGCAAGACTTTCTGTTTCCAAGTATGATTAAGACATGGTGTTAAAATGTGTCTAAATAGGTGTATGTTCTGAACATGAATAAGTGAGGATTATTGGAAATAGAGAAATCTTATGTCCCAAGTCAAATAAAATTTGTGATATAATCTGGACATTATTAAAATATCATGTTTTATGAATATAAAATCCATTTGGTATAGATAATTTCCATCTGTATCGCTCTCTGTCTCTGTCCATCTGTATGTCTGGGTGTCTATCTGTCTTTCTTTTACTTTTCTCCCTTCCTCCCTCTCTTCCACCACATACATAATTTTCCATTTTACTTAGTGAATGTAGCATGAGAAAAACACAAGATAGTCCTCCATATGCTAATGTTGGCTCTTCCTATTTTTTTCCCTGAACTTCTCAATTTATAGAAGTTTGGTCATTCACAATTCCACTTTGAAACTGCTTCTTTTATGACACTCCCCTGAGGGTATAGGTTCCTGAGAGTAGCAGTTTAAACTCTTGGTTATTTCTGTGACACACACACACATTGTTTGGCTGCTGGAAAGATTACGTTACATTCTATTTATTTGTGCTTAATTTCAGGTCAAGAGGGACTATTATTCTCCTTTGTTTTCTGAGGCTTAGGACTGTTCCTTGCAAGTGGCAACTATTAAATACATACCTATTAAATGTAGAAGACCTAGGGCTAGAAAGATGGCTCAGAGGTTAAGAGCACTGACTGCTCTTGTAGAGGACCCAGATTCCATTCCCAGCACCCCCATGGGCTGCCTGTAACTCTAGTCCCAGGGAATTCAATGCTCTCTTCTGACCTCCAGAGGCATTACGTGGCATGGGTGCACATACATAAATGCAGGCAATATACTCATAAACATAAGATAAAGTAAAAACAAATGAATTAGGAACTATAATAGTGTGAAGGTAGGAATAATTGGAATCTTTTCAAATGGATGTGAAGCTCTCGGCTGTCTGTAGTGAGTGTAGGCATTTCTTAAGCATCTTAAGATCTTGATTGGTGAAAATACAAGCTGGAGAAATGAAGGTGTTGCAAGGATACTGTAGTTATGCCACAGATGAGGTCATGAAGAGCAGGGCTGTCCTATCAGTAAAATACTAGTTTGGGATGATGATGGGTTGCAGTGAACTGAGGGATAGGAGAGGGTGTCCTCAAGAGGAAAGTATTAGAAAGAGAACATTAATAGAAAGTAGAATGGGAAGGTAGCATGCTATGATAAAGGATTTTAATGTGTCTGGTGTTTTGCAGGGCATGTGAGGGAACATAGGTATTTTTAATTTCTTTCTTTCTTTCTTCTTTCTTTCTTTCTTTCTTTTTCTTTCTTTCTCTCTCCCCTTCCTTCCTTCCTTCCTTCCTTCCTTCCTTCCTTCCTTCCTTCCTTCCTTCTTTTTTTGTCTTTTTGACACAGGGTCTCCCCTGTAGCCCCAGCTGTCCTGGAACTCACTATATAGACCAGGGTGGCCCTGAACTCACAGAGATCTGCCTGCCGCTGCCTCCTGAATGCTGGGATTAAAGGCATGAGCCCCACACCCAGCTTCAAACACAGGTATTTTTAATTTTCATTTTACATTTAACACACATAACATCTGTACATTGATATTAGGATGTGTTTATGGCACAATATGATTATTTGATGCAATGGGCAATGATCAAGTCAGGGACATTAGAATTCCAACTCCCCCAATCTTTTTCATTCCTATATTAGGAACCCCCAAATACCACTTTTCTATTTAGATTACTTTAACCATAAACTGTATTTTTTCTCTATTTTATCTAATTTTTGATTTTTATACAGTATATTTTGATCATCTTTATGTCCTCTTCCATATATTCACCTCTCTCCCCACCCAATTTATTTATTGCACTCTATTATATATTAAGGATTTTTGTACTGGATAGCTTTAGTGTCAACTTGACTCACCTGGGTTGAGGGAGCCTCATTTGGGGAATTGCCTCCATTGGACTGACCTTTGGCCATGTCTTTGGGACTCATGCATGCTGTCACCATTTCTGTGAGGTCATACGAGTAACTGACCAGCTGTCTGGAAGATTCTGTTTCCTTTTAGTCATCAACCACCTATGGCTCTTTCAATCTTTCTGCCTCCTCTTCTGCAATGAACCCTGAGCCTTGTGCAGGGGAGAAGTTTGCTATACCCATCTCATTCAGGGGTATTCAGTTTACAGCTTCTTAGTCTATGCATCTTGACCAGTTGTAATTTTCTGTGATAAACTGCTTTTAAAAAAGATAAAGTTCCATTTATAATTTCTGTTCTTATCATAAATTTTAATTAGCTTTGACCATAAAGCCCTTGTTAATTGAAGTATATATGCCATATTCTATTATGGAAGAAACACTCATACCTTAGTTTTCACATTTCATAGAAAATTCTAGTGCTTAATTTCTGATTTTCTTATTATTTATTTATTTTTGTTGTTGTTGTTGATGTTTGTCTGTTTGTGACAGTATCTTGCTATACAGTCTTGCCTGTCCTGGGACTTGCTATGTAGGTCAGATAGGCTTCATCCTTGCAATGATCTCCCTGCCTCTACATTTTCAGTTTTGGGATTATAGGTGTGTGATGCCAAAGCAGGCCTCATAATTTTTCCCATTTAAAACATTGATGAGGGGCTGGAGAGATGGGTCAGTAGTTAAGAGTACTACCTTTGCAGAGGACCTGGGTTTGATTCCCAGCACCCACATGGCAGCTAACAACTGTCTGTAACTTCAGTTCCAGGGAGCCTGATGCCCTCCTCTGACCTCCACAGGCATTTCACAATATGGGTGCACCTACCTATGTGCACACATACATACACATAAAATAAAAATAGTAAATAAATATTTTAAAAAACAGGGATGAAGGTAATCAAATAAGAGAACAAGAAACTGAAAGGGATTGGAAGAGAACATGGGATGATTGGGAAAGGAAAATAGGAGAGACGGAAATATAATATTAATGCATTACTATGTGAAATTCTTAAAAATTATATAAAAAAAATATATATAGTGATGAAGCGGGGCTGGAGAGACAGCTTATTAGATAAGAGTGTTTGCTGCTCAAGTGTGAGGATATGAATTTAGATTCTATTGCCCACCTAATAAAAGCCCCGAGTGAACCTGTATGTCTGCAGTCCCAATGCTGGGGTCGTGGAGAGCTAGGCAAGAGAGGCAGGAAGATTGCTGGGGCTTGCTGACCACCGGCATAGCTCTAGGTTAATTGACAGACCCTGTCTAAAAGGAATAAGATGGACAACGATAGAGAACAATGAACATCCTTCACTCGCACGTGTGCATCTGCACATATGCATGCACAAACACCACACACATATACTACACTCATACCAAAATATAGATAAGATAAATAATAAATACATAAAAAACAAATAAATAAAATAATGGTCACTAAATTTGGGGAAAAAATCTACAAAAATGTTAGTTATTTCAAGTCTCTGTGGTACATCATTTTCAGCATCTAGGCCTGGGTTTTTTTTTCTTTAGTGCTGCTAGGGAGCAAACTCAGGACTTACACATGCTAAGCAATTGCCCTTAAACTGAGCTTGAATCCAGCTACAAGCCATCTTCCTCTTAATTTTTAATAATTAACTTTTTTTGAGAATTTCATACATGAGTACTATCATTTCTGGTCTCCCCTCGCTCCTCCAGCTCCTCCCATGCCCCCTCTACCCCGACGATACTTGTGACTTCTTTAGTTATCATTGTTACATACAAATGTGTGTATACACATACAATATACTGAGTCAATTTAATTGACCTTATGTATTAAATTTTGTCTTCAAAACAATTATGTGGGAAAATTACAAATTAGTGACTACATTCAATTTTGTTTACAATAAAGAGTACCGTGTCTGAAGATATTTAACAGTTCTCCTTCTGACCAGGTGGATATCACACCCATAGGTAGCAAAAAGTGAGGAGCAGACTCTACATGTCAAATCATTCTCTTTGTTGCAACAGAACTTTCCTTTCATCTGGAGGGTAGTTTTCTAAGGTAATATTGTAGAACATTGTTGATCCTTTTTGCAAAGACCACGTAGGAGTAGCTAGGATTCCTTTGTCAGTTTGTCCTAAATACTTTAATCATCATATTAACAAGGACAATAAACCCATAATGAAAGGTTGGTATCTCTACAAGTGATGATTTGATTCATTTGTAAGGTGGTTCTTCCTATTAAGGCCTCTTCTGTTTCTTGCTTCACATTAGTTGGGTAATGGGGAGTAAGCCAGAAGAGCAGGTTTCCCTTTCTTTATAAAACATCTGTGAATAAGACTGAATTCCAGAAAACCAACCAAGAAAGTATCATAAGATAAATAAGAAAAAATAAATCATACACTTAGATAAAATGACCATGCCTGTAGAATCACACATATCTTAAAGTTCATCTCCCTCCAGTGTAAAATACCATGTAAACCTGTGTGCTGATAGAATGAGATCCCTGTATTTGATTTCACTGCTTCATTTCTGTTCAGGAGGTAAGGAAGGTATATCAGTGGTGCTCTATATTCACACTATTTTGTTTTTCACCTTCTGTGGTGGTTTGAATGAAAATATCCCCCATAGGCTCTAAGTGTTTGAACATTTTGTCCCCAGATGATGGCACTGTTTTGGGAGGTGTTAGGAGGTGTAGCTATCCTGGAGGAAGCATGTCACTGGGGGTGGGCTTAGAGATTTCTTAAGCCTTTCCAGATTTCCATTTGCTCTTGCTTCCTGTGCCTGTGTGATGATGTGAGAGCTTAGCTTCTGCTGCTCCTGCTCCAGCCACCTCTGCCACCATGCCTCTCTGCCATGATGGACTGTAATTCCCCTGGAACTATAAGCTCAAATAAACTCTTCCTTCTATAAATTGCTTGGGTCAGTGTTTCTATCACAGCAGCAGAAAAGTGACAAATACACCTTCATACACTGAAAGTGTAGGGATACTGAATAAGGTAATGAATGATTCAAACCCTGAGCAGAATGTAGTAGATCATTGAAAGTGCAAAAAATGAGGCAGCAGGTAAGGGGGCTAATGTGAACAGGGTCGCTGAACCCTAACAAAATACAACAGTTCTTAAGCAACATGTAATATGTAATTGAGTACCAGAGCTAGGTACATCCATCCAATATACACTTACTTAGCAATGGGAAAGGGAATAGCTTCTGATCTAGTAGTGATTTTAGGAGTCATGAAACATTGTGGGGGTCCACAACCCATTGGACAGAGTTAATAGCAAAGCATTCCTAATATAAATGAACTGAGATATGTGTGAAAAATAAAATGGGAGCACAAACACCCTGAATGTCTTGCCCTATGATGAAAAATATTCAGTTATTTTCAATATTATTTTATGCACTTAGTAAAGTAAATTTGCATTCTATTCATTCTATTTACTGGAAACTGACCACTGAAATTGATCATTGTCTCTAGAAACTTTATGGAAGAGAGGTTTCAAATGACAATCATATGATGTAATGTTATAAGATTTCATTAGAGTAAAAAAAGAATGGAAATATAATTGAAAATATCAGATAAGAACATTAGTATATGTTTAGGGTATTAAGAAAATTTTAGACACATTATTTATTACTTCCTAATTAAGGATATTTCTCGTAGACAGATTATTACATCGGGCATTTAAAGAAACAATTAGCAAAGGAAATGAAGAACCCAAAAGTAAATCATCATGAAAAAATTAAAGTCAGTATGGTTATTAATCAGAGCCAAGGGGGAGAGGAGGAGAAATAGGAAGATTAACAGGTGAGGGGCTGGAGAAATGAGTCTTGGGTTAGGAACACTTGGTATGCCATCATGAGGACTTGAGTTTAGATCCCAGCATTCATGTAACAAGCCAGGGATACCGGACAACACACCTGTAACACTAGCTCTGAATACTGTGGAGATAAGATTACTGGGATTTTGTTGGGTTTGTTGGATTACAACTTAGTGAGAAAAAGTCAGCTCCAGATTTAGGATGAAATTCTGCCAAAGAGGAACAAAAGGCGAGTAACAAAGGAGGATACTCAGCATCCTCCTCTGTCTTCTTTGTGAACACAGGCACATACCACCACATGTGCTGGCACGCTAACATATACTCATAGATGCATGCGCATACACCTATATACACATAAATAAAAATAAGTAAATTTTTTTTTTAGAAAGAAAGTTTAGTAGATGATATAACAAGGTGCTCTTTATATGACAGGATTTTATTTTGAAAATAAAATTTAAATGAGGGATTGGAAGGTTTTAATTAAGAATTAGTGCCACTGTACTAGTTGACAGAGTCAAGAATAAGAAACAAAGATAGGAGATAAGTACTGAAAAAACCCAGGTAAGGAATGGAATTTCCAAGAACTAAGTTTATATGGATATGGAAAACATTTAGCAGTGCAATTTTTGCCCAAGTTCTTTTAGGGTTCCTTGCTCCTGGTGCAGATAGACAAACCACATAACACATCTTTATCTGAATTTTTCATAGTTTATACCTTTGCGGGGGTAGAGGAGAGACTTACAAAGAAACGAACACACAACACCCCACACCCAGTTTTGCAGGGCTCAGCCCACCATTCCAGATTGCTTTTGCTCAGTCTGCCTCATCTCACATCCCCACATGCCCACTCTCCCCACAGAGTTCCATGAGGGGTCCACAGGGTCCTCATGAGGTTCTCTGGTGCCTCATGGGGTACAGGGCAGGCTGGCTCACCTGATCCCTGTTCCCTGCTTCCCAGAATGGTGCCAATCCTTTTGCTCCAATCTCTCCTCACTCTAGGCTCCACCCTTCTTCCTGCGGTTCCCTGAGCTAGCCCATGGCTCTGCAGAGGAAGTTCAGGAGGAATAAATCATTTTCGGGCTTCACTCCACCCCTTTCCTCTGCTCTTACAATCTTTCTGCCAATCTTCTGCAAGGGTCCCTGAGCCTTAGAGGGGGTGACAGATGTAGGGCAATCTCTCTTGTATCATGGCAAGATAGTGGCTTCTTCAGCCTCCCCATTGTTCACCTTCAAGCCATGGCCATTGATCTATCTCAGTGGTGTTTCTTCTACTATAAAGAAAAGTAGGAAGGAAGGAAGGAAGGAAGGAAGGAGACACATCTAAACAAACATGAATGTAAATGCAAATGCCTAGAGGATATCTCAGTAGGTGTACTATATTCATTAAACAGTGTACTTATAATGACTTCCCCAGTAGGGCCTGTAGCCTTTCTTGACCCAGGGGGTTGGCCTGGTTTACAGCATCAAATGTGTGTTCCACCCCTAGGAGTGGGCCTTATCCACTTAGAAATTTGTCAGTTGTACATGTGTTAGTCAAGCCATTATTGCACTTGCAGGCATTGCTTGGCATGTACATAGTGTGCAGCACATGGGGTCTATTGCTGAGTAGAATCATAGGGGATCCTTTCTTCCACAACCATCTGCATAGTGCCTTCTGGTACTATAAATGTCATCCATCCAGTGGTATGGAGTTTATGGCTTAGTCTCAGCTCCATGTTTTCTTTTCCTCCAGTGATCACATCATGCAGTGTCTTCAGCAACATGGCCTTACTAACCTTTCTAGTGTACAACCGACATTAGCAGTAATAGCCTTGATGAATTTGAGGACCTCTAGGATCTCTCTTTGACCAACAGCTCATATGGGGTATCAGTGCCCACCCCTGGTACTGTAGATTTTCTTAATAGTTGTATAGTCTGGGAGCCTCTGTTTTTATCTTACCCAACCCTAAAACTCCAAATAATCTTACAGCTGTAGCTAGCCTTTGTTTCTTCAGGTATCTTTCAAATGGGTTTCACATGTGTAAAACACTCAAAGGAAGGTTAATATCATATATTAAATCAACATTAGACAAGGTCTAACATGGCATGGAAAGGCTTTATCTATTTGTATTAACTGTTTTTTCCATAGATCCTTGTTAGGAACCATAGCGTGGGTATGATTCATTAATTTGATTAGTTCTTTACTACGTTTAGTTATCCCTTTGGAGCTATTTCGCACTTGGGGGATTTTACATGGAGTCTTTTTGTATTCTTTTATCCTTGATACACTTACAGGTGTTGGCTCCAATTGCCTGACCCTGCACTGAGCTAATGAGGCAGGAGGTTTCTCCTGTCCCCACTGTACCTATTGGTTCCCTAAGTCAGTCAGGCACTGGGACTGACTCCTGACTATAGCCATATCTGTCATCTCTCCATTGACCATACCTGGCTGCTGGGGGAGGCCTTGGTGGGAAGGACTCCCTCCACCCCTAGTATAGCCTTTATCAGAAGAGAAATACATCTTATTTAATCCATGGGTATTTTTAAATACCCCTGGGACAGTTTTTATCTTTTGAATGCCTTTTGTAAACTATTATTCTGGTTTTAAAGCCTTCCAGAATGTTCTTAGTACCAAATTTGGTTTTTCGTCAATTTTTCCTTTGGGAATTTGGGCTCGACATGTCTTGCCAAATTTGTTTTTCAGTAACCAAACAGACCCTTTCTTCTGTCTGGTCTTTTTTATAGCTCTTGTAGGGTGTTCTGTTATTCTACAGACATGTTTCACACTGGTCAGAGTCACTTAGATCTGCTAAAGCCTCTTTCACTTTACAAAGATCCTGTCCTATTAATGGGCTTAGGAAAACCATTAAAGCTTCATACCATTCTTGAGTTCCCAGTTGAATTAAGCTTCCCTTTATATCTCTGGTGAACACAATCTTATCTAGCCCAGTGAACTGGACATCATATATTGCTTTTCTCATATTTACCTAGTTGTCTCAGTAAAGCCTGTCCCTCCTTTATAGTCTTCCAGACCCTACTAATCATATTAGCCTCCCTTGGTGATGACCATGTATCTTTAATGCCTTCAACCAGCCACCCCATTAAGGACTGCTCCCCCCTGCATTGGCCTAGGTTGAACAGCTTATATTGCAAGGATGGATGGGTGGCTATATAATTCAGCTGCGAAGCTTCTGAAGGACTTAGACTGACATTATTTGCTCCCCTGTCCCAGACCCTCAGGAGCCACGTGGAAAGAGGTTCTTGGATTGCTTGTTTGTAAGTTTTTCCTAGTTTTAATAGTTTTAATGTGGAGTATTACCTAGCTATAGTACTTTTAGATTTTTTTTCCTTTTTGCATCAAAGGTTGAATCTGAGGGGCAGCTTTAGCCACTTTCATTTTTAGGTCATTTCCTTTCTCATTATTATCTGTCTTTTTTCCTGAGTCCTTGGACCTTACACAAATTAAAATGTCCCATTTTCCTTCTCTCTCAAGTTCTGCAACTGAATCTGCCAGTACATCTCTAGCCTTTTCATCTTCCCCTGTGTATTAGCCACTATTCTGTTGTTGTGATAGAAACTGACCCAAGCAATTTATAAAAGAAAGAATTTATTTGAACTTATGGTTCTAGGGGAATTACAGTCCGTCATGGCAGGGAGGCATGGTGCCTGGAGGTGGCTGGAGCAGGAGCAATAGAAGCTAAGCTTTCACATCAGCACACAGGCACAGGAAGCAAGAGGGCGACCAGAGATCTGGAAAAGCTTAAGAACTCTCTAAGCCCACCCATAGTGACATGCTTCCTCCAGAATAGCCACACCTTCTAAAAGCTCCCAAAACAGCGCCATCATCTGGGGACAAAATGTCCAAACACTTGGAGCCTATGGGGGACAACTTCAGTCAAACCACCACATCCTGCCTTGGGCAAATCTTTTATTATGCAAAGTGGCCATGCCCCATCTCTCGGTTCTCTGCTTATGTCCCAGGCTAGTAAAACTTTTTCTAGACTTTCTATAACCTTTAACAAATCTTCATATACCCACAATTGGTCTGTTTCCAACATTCACAACATAGCTGTGGCCCACACTTCTGTGTGGCTGGTCCCTTTTTAGTTACGCATTTTAGAATCCATTGTGTAACCCACATGACTATCACTAACCCCATTAAACATATGGGGTTTGATTGTTCTCTCCCCTGGGTTCCTGTCAGTTTCTCCTGGATTTGGGAATTTGAGCAACTATCTATTTCCCCACATTTACAACACAGCTGTGGCCCCAGCATTTACAACATGCTTCTGTGTGGCCAGCTCCTTTTTAGTTACAGATTTTATAATCCATTGTAAGATCCACATCAGTGCTGCCATTAGCTCCCTAGCTTTCTCCAAACTCCCACGGTTTGTCATTTCCAGTGCCATTCTGCCAGCTGTTGCCCAAGTTCCCTTGCTCCTGACAAGGGTAGAGAAACCACATAATACATCTTTATCTGAATTTTGCATAGTTTATACCTTTGGGGGTAAGGGGAGAGACTTACAAAGAAACAAACACCTGACACCTGGCACCTAGCTCTATGGGGCTCAGCCCACTGTTCCAGATCGCTTTTGCCCAGGTTCTGCCTTATCTCATGTCCCTACATGCCACTAACCCCACAGAGTTCCACAAGGGGTCCACGGGGTTCTCATGAGGTCCCCCTGGTGCCCCCACAGGGTCCAGGGCAAGCTGGCTCACCTGCTC
Organism: Nannospalax galili; assembly: GCF_000622305.1. NCBI lineage: Eukaryota > Metazoa > Chordata > Mammalia > Rodentia > Spalacidae > Nannospalax > Nannospalax galili. Next base: position 448,593 of record NW_008340781.1, read on the forward strand.
CCTGTTATCTGCTTCCCAGAATGGTGTCACTCCTTTCATTCCAATCTCTCCGCACACTAGGCTCCACCCTTCTTCCCAGGGTGCCCTGCACTAGCCCATGGCTCTTCAAAGAAAGTCTGGGAGAAATAAATCATTTCTGGGTTACAGCAATTGTCAATTTCTGTTATCTCTGTGTGTAGGGATGGAGAAAGCATCAGAGCTGGAAAATGCTCAGGCTTTAGGCATTGCATGTGACGGGGTGTGGACATCACTTGCAAGCACTAGGCCATACAATGATCTTTCTAGGAGCTCTTCATGTTTTCCCATTTCTGCAAAAGCTGATGGAATAACTTTGAGACGTATTCACTGTTGTGATTTTGGGAAACATTGTATTGGAGGTATTTAATAGAAAATTAGATACATAGGAGTGGAAGAGAAGTATTCTTCTAGGTTGATGTATGCTTGGAGGTCACTCCCCTCCTTTCTGAAATATAATGGAATCTAAGAATGTCATAAAGAAGGCTAGGTGGGGTGGCTTACAGTATATGGAAGGAAGATGCAGATCAGGATCTCAAAGCTAGTGTCTGACTCATAGAAAGCTCAAGGGCAAAGTTCTCTACATGTGACCTTGTTTCACAAATGGCAAAAAACAAACAATAAAATGAAACAAACAACCCTCAAACTCTAATAAAATTCAGAAAAGATTATAGTTCATAAAGAACTGTGAAATTAAGTGACATTAAATGTATAAATAAAATGGAGGAAGGCTGATTAAATCACCAGCATCACATTGGGCCACAAGTTAGAAAAATGCCTGTTGACATCAGTAATTGGCTTTTTTTTTTTAAATAAAATTTTTTTTTTTCAGTTAGAAGAAGCATTTCATTACAACAGCATTAACCTATTCAGTAACATTTTTCTGAGCTAGGGTACATCTCTTTCAAAATTGGCTGTACATTTCTAGGTTTACAGATGAATTATTACGCTTATATAATCTTTAACTCATTATAAACTCTCTAAGAGATAAAATTAAATTAGGTTCCAATGTTTAAAAAAGATCTCC
>NW_008340781.1:449733-450145 GCF_000622305.1 Nannospalax galili
CATTTCTAATCTCTACATACATGACTATCACTGGTCACAGTCGCCCACCTTCTGAGCTCCTCGGTATCTGAGCATGACAACAAACTCGTCAGATAGACAGCCTTCCTCTCCCACTAGAGCCTCCATACTCTGCCATCCCTGCCACTGTCCACTGTGCTGTCAGCACCCCCATCCATTCCCCCCTTTCTGCCCTTCTGGTAAATCTAGTCAGCCAGAGGTCCATGATCCAGGAGGAGCAGCTGTTCCTCATCTATGGCAATCTATTGTCAATATTCCTTTGGATAGAATTGGGGTCTGCTGTTCATTTTTCCAGTAGTATCTTGGAACTGTCTGGAAGAGCCTTTATCCATCATGTCCAACAACTCAACTGAAGGTATCGCCTGTCTGGATTTGCTCTTTGTCAAGTAGCTTT
>NW_008340781.1:450266-450870 GCF_000622305.1 Nannospalax galili
AAGTCTCATGGGCTTGGGAGGAGCCCCTGGCTCCTTTCTTTTATCAGTTCCATCTATGTGAAGATAAGTCAAAGGTCCTGCTCGACCACTGTTGGCTTCTCTTGGAAGCATGGAGGAAATGATTCCTCCGTGTTGACCCTCCTCTTTATAGACGGGACACTGGTTCAAGTCCATCTGGTGGGGTCTCCTTGGCCTCCTTGATCAAGAGGTCAGATGACCCACCACCATTACAGGACATTTTGTGAGATGCTCATAGTCCCTGGGAACTAATCGACCTAGGAGGGCAAGGAGCAAAAAGTGTCCTGTGCGTCCCTCGGACCGATTTAGTATAGATCTCAAGGTATGTCTGTTAAACATTCAAGAAAGTTAGTTCCACCATTCTGGCATTTTAAATTACTCTGTGTCCTGCAGATAAATCTTGGGTAATGTCCAGTTGGTCTCAAATAAACCTTATTTAGAGATATTTTTCTTGATCTTTTATGTATAATTTGTCAGTAGATTGTAGGAATAATATGGTTCCCTCTGGTTTTCGTGACTAGCTAGGCATTGTTTCTCTCTTGTATCGTCTCACCCCTCTATCATGGTTTTCCCACTTAAGTTCCCA
>NW_008340781.1:453439-454333 GCF_000622305.1 Nannospalax galili
TTGGTGTTTGGGTGGAATACTTGGTAGATATCTGTTAAGTCCATTTGATATATGGTGTTGTTTAATTCAGATGTCTCCCTGTTAAGTTTCTGGCCTGTTGACCTGTCTAATGGATATAGTGGCGTATTGAAGTCCCCTACTAATAATGAGTTAGGATAATTTGGGTCTTAAAGTCCTGTAGTACTTTTTTTTATGAAGTTGGGTGCACAGAGTTTGGTGAATATATGTTCATGATTATAATATCTTCTTGGTTTATTGTTCCTTTGATCAGAATGAAGTGGCCCTCTTTATCTCTCCTCATTAGTTCTGGTTTAATGTTTATTTTGTCAGATATTAGAATTGCAATGCCTGCTTTTTTTCTTAGTACAATTCGCTTGGTATATTTTTTTCCATCCTTTCACCTTAAGAGAGTGCCTGTCCTTGAAAGTGAGATGAGTTTCTTATAGACAACAAAAAGATGGGTTTTGTTTCTTAATCCATTCACGTAGTCTGTGCCTTTTGATGAGGGAGTTCAGTCGATGTTTAAAGTTGTTAATGAAAGATGAGTATTGAATCCCGTCATTTTTTTTTTGTTTACATTCTTGCTATAGCTGTACATTTACACTGTTGTACCCTCCTTGGAATTCTTTCTGAAACCCCTTGGGTATAGTCATTCCTTTCTTCAGCTCTTTGTATTGCTTCCAGAACTCTCTGAACAGCTGGTTTTGTGGACATGAATTCCTTCAGCCTATTTATGTCCTGGAAGATTTTTCTTTCCCTTCAACTATAATAGACATTTTGGCTGGGTATAGCAATCTGGGTTGGCATCTGTGGGCATTTAAAACTGGGAATACTTTGATCCTGGCTCTTCTAGCTTTCATAGTTTGCACTGAAAAGTCAGCTGTAATCCTGATG
>NW_008340781.1:454806-470168 GCF_000622305.1 Nannospalax galili
TGAATTCTTTTATCATATTCATCATTGTTCTTTTGAGTTCCATGGCCTGCATTGTCTCCAGGGGATTCTCATTGTGCTCCTCTAGAGGATTACTGGTATTTGGTGGGGATATGTTATTCTGGTTTTTCATGTTATTATTTTTTTCTCTGTGAATTTGACATGTGAATTTCTTTTGTAGTTTCTGACTCTTGTGTGATACTCAGGCCTTCAAGTTTAGTTCTGCTTCTTTTTTTTTTTGAGCTTTATGTGTCTTTGTGGTTTACTTTTTGGGTATGCAGAGCTGGTTCGTCTAAGCTTCTAAGGTTCTCTTTTGATTTTATATTGTAGTGGCAGGATTGATTTTGTCTTCAGGAGTTCCGCGGTGGCCCAATTCCAATGTGGGTCAGAAGTTTTCAGACTTTCTCCTTAGGTCTGGAATCTTCTAAGAATGATTTTGGCCTCAGGAACTTGGGTGTTGGACTGATCTGAGATCCTAGCTGTGGCCGTGTGACACAGGGATGCAAAGGCAGATGGGGTGGGAATAAGCCCCAAGATTTCCCAGGGAGTTGATTGAGTAGCAGGGTTGTAGTGGATGCAAAGGATCAGGGAGCGGAAAGGTAAGCCTTGGAGCCCCAGAAAGAGACTGTCAGCCCCAGAAAGAGGCTAGTGGGTGTTGCAGGATCAGGGAAGTAAAGGGAGGTTAGGGCGGGGCCAGGTCCAGAAGCAGTGCTCCTAGGGCCCAGGGAAGGCACTAAGTTGGTCTGGGTGAAAAAGATCAGGAAGCAGTATTGGTTCCCCATTCCCCAGGTGTCTGGGGCCCCAAGACTAGGAATGGCACAAGGCCCAAACTAGGAGTAGAGAACAGTGGGGGAGATGGAAGGGTGAATGTGGCTTGGCGAGTCAAAGTGCGAAGGGCTGCACTATAGACTTACCCCAAGCAGTGTGAGGATGGGAGTGCAGGCTAGGATAGTTAGCCGGTGGTGCAGGTCCTGGGAAGCAGAGAGAGGTGAGGGCGGGGCCAGGTCCAGAAGTTGTGCTCCTGGGTCCCAAGAAAGGGACTAAGTTGTTCTGGGTGAAAAGGATCAGGAAGCAGTATTGGTTCCCCAGGTGTCTGGGGCCCCAAGACTAGGAATGGCGCAGGGCTCAAACTAGGAGTAGAGAACAGCGGGGGAGATGGAAGGGTGAATGTGGCTTGGGGAGTCAAAGTGCGGCGGGCTGCGCTATAGACTGACCCCAAGAGGTCTGAGGATGGGAGTCAGTAATTGGATTTTTATGGTTTGTTTTATGAAGATTTTTTTAAAATGATCATAGAATTCAGCATTTAGTTGACTATGATAGCAAGCATATCCATAATGTGAGAACGTGGGAGGTGGAGGCAGGAGGTCTAGAGGATAAAATAATCCTTGACTACATAATGAGTTACAAGCCACCCTAAACCATCTCAAAAAAACATTAAACAAACCTTTATGTTTCAATGAGTGGAGAAATAAAGGCAAAAATAGAGAATTCTAAAGAAAATTCTATGAGTCACCAATCTCACAGAGAAAAGGAGTGAATCAATTTTAAAATAACTATATTTAAGGTGCTTTAATGATTTTCATGTGGCCAAGAAATGTATCATATCTGTGCTTCTTTCTGAAAGGGGGGCAGATTCCTGTAACAGCTTCACAGCATAAAAGCCTGTAGTGAGTCTTCGCATTTACTTGGACTATATGGGCTGGAAACCCTGCTGTCTTGAAGAAACTTATATATTGCAATTAAAATTTTAATATTACACGGGGATGGTGGTACACATCTTTAATCCCTTTAATCTGAGAAGGCAGAGGCAAGTGGATCTGTGGGAGACCAAGGCCAATCTGGTCTGCATACTGAGTTCTAGGTGGGCTGGGACTAGGGAGACCCTGTCAAAACAACAAAAGAAACAAATTTTAATATATTTTTCCCACACTTCTGTAGTTTAATAGCTAAACATGTAGTTTATATACATAAATTTAACTGCTCTACTCTCCTATGGCATGGTGGCTCTTCCTAAGTAATTTTTCAAAAAGTTAATTGTTTCTACTGTTCGTTATCTGTTAATTCAATCAAGCAACTTTTGAGTGAACATTGAGGAGGAAGAGAAATCTGAATCACAGATGTAGTGTAGGTATGGGAGGCCAGGGGAAGCTGTGCTGCAGGTCCAGCAGCTGAGTATTATAGAACAGCATGATTATGACAGTTGCAGGCAGGAAAGGAAAATGTTGTCAGGTGATACTGGAGAGTAAAATAAAGGTCCTGAAAATTCTTTTAATAGAAGCATAGTGGAGAAAAGCCCAATCATATCTCTAGGAATGGAGGCAATATTAATAGAAGACATATAGAATATCAGAATTTGTATTGGTCAAAGAAAAAAAATGATTTTAACCATTTAAAAATGTGATAAAACAAGCTGTAATATAATTTTGTGTATTATATAATGTATATAATTTTTTAGATAAAAATAACCCATAGACACCCAGTTGCTTGCTATACTTTATACCAACTAATTTCATCATGATTAGAGTGTATATAAGGGGTCAAAGAGTTATTGTCATAAGAAATTAAATGAACTAAGCCTTTCAGTCTCGAATTATTTCAGTGTAATTCTGAGCAGTAAAATTTAATGAATTCATTTATGTCAACATTATAGTCTCTAACATTTGATTTACACTGTTTAAGGAAAATACAGAAAATGTACCTCTTCACAAGACTTTGTATTCTGGTTTCAAAATTAGTTGGCAGGGTCATACACCTACCACTACTTAGATTCATTTTCCAGTAAAGACCTAGAAAATTTCCACTGGTGTCCCTTCAATCAAGCTTTCATAATTTGATGTTTTGTAAAAGTTTCTTTAAGGGCTGGAGAGATGGATCAGCAGTTAAGAGCACTTGCTACTCTTTCAGCAGACTCAAGTTTGAGTCCCAACACTTACATGGCTGCTGTTAGAAGTTACAGGGGATCCAATATCTTCTTCTGGCCTCCATGGATATTACATGCCCATGGTGTACTTAGACATGTAGACAATATACTCACATACATAAAATAAAAGTCAAAGAAAAAATTTAGATGCCTCTTTGTCCAGTATATACATACAAACAGATTCACAACAATGTAATATTAATATATATATATGAGTAAAAGTAGTTATAAACACATAGTTAAAAGGTCACAGCTGGAAAGAGATATCTGAAATTCAATTTGTAAAAATATAGTTATTGTAGCAAAATAAAGGGAAGATGATAGTGATAAGAAAAATTTGACTATCATAATTATTTTTTAGTTGAGGAAGCTGAAGGCTAGAGATTAGTACAGCACCCCCCCCCCACATCTTGCAAATGCAGTCTGACTTTGCAGTGTTCTTAATGATGTCTGTAACAGGGTATCAGATGGCAGAATGTAGATTCAGAACTGCCCTGACGATCACAGAATGTTTCCAACTGCAAGTAAGGAAACACTTGAATAAGTGTTATCAACATCAACAGAAGAGGCATATTTTTTCATAATATAAAATGCCTAGAGATAATTAGTACTGTGGATGCATGGAAATTGCCCCTAATTTTCTCTGTCTCAAGGTATCACTATAATCTCTCTTAATGGTCACACTAAATAGCCTCAATTATCCTCACACCTACTGCATAAATAAGAATCAGAATACAAAGTGTTCTCACCTATTTTTCTTTTCTCTCCTCTCCTTTCTTTATTCCTTTCCTCCTCTCATTATTTTCCCACCCCTCCCTTTTTCCTCTTTTCTGCCTCTTTCTCTGTCTTACCCATACACAAACATATGCATACACAGTAACCATGGATGAGACTGCCTAAATCTCAGAAAAAATCATCCCTGTTTTTCCTGAGCATTGATTCAAAATGTTTGGCAAACAACAGGGACCAATTTAGAAGGATGAAGCTAGTATTGACAAATACTTGTTTCTCAACTCTTATATCTTCCTGGGGGAGGGGAATCTAGACACCAAATTGCAGGTTTGAAATTCTAGCACCCAAAGTATAAAGTGATAACTTCTTAATATTTTCCTAACTTTGATGTACCTAAGTCTCTCATGGTCAAGAATGAGGTAACAAGCACATTTATACTCAATTACTTTCCACTAAAGAAACAGAACCATTAGGCTATACATACATGTATGTGAGGGGATTTATTATGAGGCTTGGCTTGTGTGATTATGGCTGCAGAGAAGTCTCCTAATATGTGGTGGTCAGGCTGAGTGAACAAAGCCAGTGGTGTAATTAATCCTGGATTCCACACTTTGGTGGCCCCTAGGCTGACTAGACAAGCCTTAAGGCCAGAGAACCAGGAGCATCATTGTGGCAGATAGGAGAAAGTAGAAGTACCAGCTCAAGTAAGGAAGAAATTCAATCATTTATGCCTGTTGGATTTATGAGGCCAGGCCCCTAATTAATTTGGATGAATCTTTATATACAATCCCTTAAGGATTTCTGAGGGAAACTAAAAAATATTTTATTTAATCTTTGAGAATTTCATATGATGCATTTTGTTCATATTTAGACTCCTTCCCTCCTCTCTACCCCACCCTATTTACTTCACAGCTTCATGGCCTCTATGATTAGTGCATTTTTTTTAATGCCTATTGGGTCTAATTTGTATCTCCCTAATGATCTTGGATGTGGGTTCATCCTTTGGCTTCTGATAAATTTATAAGGTATTGCACCCTTAAAAAAAAAAAAACCTGACTCTCACTGGAATGGTGGCACATGCCTTTAATCCCACTCATCAGGAGGCAGAGACAGGCAGATCTCTATGAGTTCAAAGCCAGTCTCATCTTCTTCGTGAGTTCCAGCATAGTGAGTTCCAGGCCAGTTGGGGCTACCACGAGACTCTGAGAAAACTGTCCTTTCCCAGCAACTATCAATTACCAATACATCCTCAGCTACAGCTGGGGTTTCTTGCTCACCTCTTGTGTACATGATGGATTTTTGTCTGTCTGGGGCTTGCACAGGTCTTGTATATAGTTACCTATGGGTTTATATGTGCAACTATACTGTGATATCTAGATAAAACAGTTTCCTCGTATTAGTCCCCCACCTATATTTCTGACACTCTTTCTGCCTCCTCTTTCACAATGATGTGTGGGTAGATTTTCAGTCACTCTACTTTAATTGAGTGTTAATGCCTTTCAGGAAAATGTTCAGAAATGAACATTCCAAAATTGCTATTTAATGAGGCATTCATATAACAATTACTTCACTCAAGTTGACACAAAAATTTTACCTTCACAAGATCTGAGTAAAACAGCTAAGCCATATTAGTAGCTATATTTATAATAATGATTTTTTTGTTGGCATTAAAACATAAAAACCATTTGGAAAATTCTTCCTACCTTAATATCACATTCATTTTTTTATTTTCTTAGTTAAGATTACCTTGACATGAAAACTACCAATCAAAACTGCATTCACTGAGTTTTATATTTATTTCTACTCTAATATTTTAGTCATGTTACCCATGTGAATTTGAAAGTGTAGCATTTGAAAAAATTCTGAAGGCAAAAGTATGGGTCATGGAAAAAGATTGATATTAGACTTCTTATATCAGAAGCTGAGAGAAGAAACCCAACAGCTGGATTAGAAAATGTTTAGCAATAGGTGATTTAAGTGTACAGGAAGTTCAAGTGAAAATCATATGACCACTGAAGGGACTCATTAGGTTTTGTGTGTGTGTTTATATTACATTCACATATGTACATATGTAATGATAATAGTTAAAGAGGTCACAAAATTAAGGGGGAGGGGAATGTGGGAAGAGTTGGAGGGAACAAAGGGTGAGGTGCAAATGATGTGAATACAGTACCATTATGCCAGTCTCAAAGAAACAAAGAAAATCAGATGAGCAGCAGACTTTTGAGAGAGCTTGGTTTAGACAGAATAATGAGTTGAAGACTGTAAGTGTGTGAACCTCTAGAGAACATTAAGTAGGGATGAAAATGGAATTAAGCTTCATTTAAAGTATAGGAATGAAATAAAAGAAATATGGAGAATGTGGGAGAAGTATACCCAGCATGAAGAGAGGAATTCATCAAGATCTAGGATCTGAAGACAGCACAAAGGAAGGCAGTCAAGAAGTGGTGATAAGTTGAAGGGGAAGTGTTCTGTTTGGACTACTAAATTAGAGCAATGTTTTATATTGTTTCAAAAACTGTTACGAAGATTCATATTGATTATGAAAAACAAAAAGTAACATTCAAGGACACAGAGTTCAGTATTTAACAGTAAGCCCCAAAAATGTTCATGAGAAAAATGTTAACAATAAAACATAAGAGGTCTGTGGGTTTTGGCAGAAGCTGAGGGCCTAGGCCAATGGCTATAACTGATATAGGGTAAGGTGCTTAGGGGCAGCGAGATCCTCACCTTACAGCAAAGTCTATGTACCCAGGGAGGAGACCAGAGTTTACCCATGACTCTAGTTGGTGCTCAGAGGAAGACTAGAAATAGAGACTGTGACTTGAATAAAAAACCCACAGGGGGGTAAACACCTTAACTGTACAATGACTTAGTCTCTCCTGAACATTTTGAAAACCTTCATTGGCAAAAAAAGTGAATTATTAATAGAAAAGAAGAAAAATCTCAACCAAAAAACTAACTCTAATTTTGTACCTCTTAGTGGAGAAAGAAAAACATGAAAAAGCAAAACATGTCTCCTCAAAAATTTAATAATTCTGTCATAATGATGCCCAACAATGATGACTTAGAAGTACTTCCACACAAAGAATTCCACAGAATTATAAGTATGTTCAAAGAACTCAAAAACCATGAATGTACTTCATGAAAGAGACTTTAAGTCCAATATAATAGCTGTTGATTACCAACTAGATAAAAGTGACACTAATGCATCACTATAGTTTGTTGTGCTGATCATTGTTGTGGTTGTTAGACTTTGAATTTTCTCCCTTAACAACTTGCGTAGTATCCTCTAGAACTATAGGAGTTATTCTTCAGGGAGGAAGTTTTCAGATCAGTTCCAGCTCCACTGCTCCAATTCCTATGTCTGAAGTATGTTCTATCTTCAGCAATAGGGTTTTACCTACAAGTACTGGGATGTAATTAAAGGTTCTGACAATAACCTGTATTTTTGTGGGAGTCACTTTTGATGACCCTGACCAACAACTTCACCCACCCATGGTTTAGGGGCAATAGTGGAAGAGGGAGTGGAAAAATTTTAAGAGCCAGGGTTCATGCATGAACAGAAGGAAACAGAGGTTTTCAGTCTCTGGGAATCTGCTCACACGAACTTGCAACAGTGGTAACAGCATCCACAAGACTCATGCTAATTCAGTCAGAAAAAAAACAAAAACAAAAACAAACTAGCATAGCTGGGGAAATGGGCAGTAGGCCCCAACTTTAGCCTTGGAACTTTTGGCAACTGATAACAGCTGAGTGAGGGAGAGCTGATCTCCTTTGAGGGAATGACTCTAGATGTGCTGAATAGACCCCAGTGGATGAACTTGTACTGAGGGATATTTGGGTACAAATGCTTGACTGGATAGACCTTAACATATATGATAGAATGCATGGAATTTGGTGGAAGTACTGCTCAGGGTGCAGATGAAGGAGGTGGTCTAAATACGATTAAGATATACTACATGAAATACACAAAAACTCAATAAAAATATACATAAAAAAGAAAAAGAAGGAGCTGAATTAAATAAGAATGTCAACTCAATCATAATAGAAGAGCTGAAGAAAAACTGAAATGATACTTGAAATGGAAAGTGCATTAAACCAAATGAAAACGGAGGTGAAAATTTTCACCAATAGAATGAATTATTATGTAGAAAACAGAATTAGAGTTAGGATACAAGGATCACTCAGTTAAAAAAAATTTAAATTACAGAGCATGGGAGAAAACCAATCTTTGAAATATGGGCAAAGAAGGAGAAGAAAATGGCATTGAAGGCATAGAAAATATTTGCAACAAAGCATAGAAAAAAATCTAGGAAAAGATAGGCCCATACAGGTACAAGAGCCCTACAGAACACAAAATAGAAAGAACTATAACAAAAATTCCCCACAACATGGTATAGTTTGTTTTAACACTGAAACACAGAACAAAGAAAAGATATTGAGAGGTACAAGTGAGAGGGGTTAAGTCACTTATAAGACAGGCTCACCAGAATAACACCTGATGATTTGGCAGAAACTATTGGAGCCAGAAGAGCCTGAAGAGGTGCATTTAAATTCTGAAAGACTATAATAGCCAACCCAGGCTATTACACCCAACAAAACTCTCTAATATTATTTAAGGAGAAATAAATATTTTTCATGATAAAAACAGACTAAAGGAACTCATGATTACTAATCTAGGTCTGCAGAGGATACTGGAAGGAAAACTTCAGAATGATGAGAAAGATATACACACCAAAGAGGCTCCAGAGAATAAAGACCACCACAGGCTTTGTTTGCAAGACATAGAGAAACCAATCTAACATGACCATGAAATTTCCCACCTACTAGAAAGCTTTCATAGTGCCAGAATGTGTTATGCAGACAACTGGGGAGAAAGAGATTAATGGTCTTACCCTGAACTGGACCCTATAGAGTACACTACTAGCCTGTCAGGGAAGCTCTGCCACTGGTGCAGTAGTGGCATCACTATTATGGGGACAACAAATCACTTTATGCTGGAATATGAGGCATGCTCCCCAGGACATTATTCATGTCTGCTACTCTAAACCTGGTCAAAAGTCTATGCCTGGAGAGGTCATTGGTTTGCTCTAGGGAACAACCCACTCTTGTTGTTTTGCTAAATATTCATGTTGTCAAACTGCCTTCTAAATATTTATGCTGATAGCTATAGATATGGTGGGCAACCAAGAGCACTGACAAGAGCCTGTGTAGTTTTGTGGGATTCTAGTGACTCCTTGAGCAATAATGGTGTATCCTGCTCTTCACACTGAGTTGTGAGAGTGATGGTGTATCATAATGATGTATCCTATTCTTCACACTGAGAGCTTTGTTTGACAACCCATGCTTATTGAAATAGCATTGTCCACCCAGGAAGAGCAACTCCTTTCAAACTCTTTTTTAAATTGAAAATTATGTTTTATAATTAACTTACAAATTAATGGGTTTCCGTAAGGCTTTTTCATATGTGCTTAGTTTTACTTACCTCATACCCTATCCTTCCTCTACCACAGTCCTTCCCTATTTCATACTTAAAATTTTAATCCCCAGGATTCCCACTTCTTTCATATTGCATGTGTTCTACTAGCCCCTCCAATTATATTTTGTAATTTGGTTGCAAGATAGATTTCCATATGTCTTTTCTATATGCCTTTCATTTTGTTTAAACCCCTCCTCTATGCCACTCTCAATCTTGGTCAGAGAAGTTTTTTTGTTTGTTTGTTTTTTCAGTTGGCAGCTGTTGGGGAACCCTGCTGCTAAGGTTGCAGTCCACCAAGTCTGGATAGCTCTAAGGAGGTCGGCACTATATGGAAGACTCCCTTTCCAGCAGGGGCCTCCTATTCTCTGACTGACCTACCTGGAAAGTGCCTCCAAGCACGGATGCCTGACCTTATCTGGAACATGACCTTTGGCATAATTACCTACAATAAAACTGCCCCCAGTTTTTCTATATGATAATTAGGCATTTCCCTATAGCCAGATGATAAGATCCCCATACCACATGTAAATAAAGCATACTATGAGCACCTATCAGCTGAAGCTTTGGCTGCTGCCTCCACACTATATTTTCCCTAACCCCCACTGAATAAATGGAGCTGCATCACTGAATATGACTCCCCAGAAGGTCTTTTCCGTCATGCTCACTGACCGTCCTGACCCCATTCATCACTTCTGCTCCCTTTGACCTCATGGATTGTTGGCCAATGGCCCGGGGGGGGGGGGAGGGAGAGACCCACAGCTGGTGCCTGAACGTGAGGCTCCTGGAAGGCACAAAGTTTATGAGTAGCCCCTCTCTCCAAGAGGGTAACAGCAGCTTTGCCTTGGCCAGCCCACCCTTGAGGATCGGCAGTCTCTCTTTTCTTCCTTTTATTTTCAGTCTGAGTCTTTGCGTGGGACCATTAAAGACGAAGGAGCAATTGAGACTTTCTGATCAGGGCTACCCCCTGATGTTAGCCAAAGGCTCTTAGTCCTCTGAATGGACCCCAACTGCCTGCCTAGGTGTAGACAAAGACCCCCCTATCTTTCTAATGCAAAAACCTGGTCACACAAAGACCAGTTAAATGCTCTTAGAGCCAGTTGCCAGAACTCTTAAACTTGCAGACAGGCTTGCACTGTGGACTAGGACGAATCCCCTGAGGCTTTTCAATCCCAGGCATGTTCCCCTAGGTATTGGCATTTCACCCCTTTTCCTTTTCTATCTTGAACAACACCCCTAGAAACAAAAAAATCCCCAAAGTTCTAAGGGATTTTCACACAAACATTGAATTCCACTTCTAAGATAACAAACTTGCTTATCTGTTATTGTTATCTCGCCCCCAGGGCACTCAGGCTCAAGCTAAGCCAGTTAGGAGAGAATTTAAATTGAGATGCCTTGGAAGAAAAAAGGCACTCAGGCTCAAGCTAAACCAGTTAGGTGAAAATTTAAATTGACCCACCCCATGAGAACAAAGAGGGATGGAGGGGTCTCTCTCTCTTTGCTTTACTTTCGGTTAAGGCCTTCACGAGGGTCTGGATACAGTTTGTGGGCAACTGAAGCCTCTTGGTCGGGGCAACTCCCCAACATTGGCTCAAGGCCCCCTGCCCTGTTTCTGGACCCTGACAGCCCGACTGGATGTAGGCAATAACCTTTACAACTATCATTAAAATCTGGTAATGCAGCAACCAGTTAAAAGTCATGAGGACGGTTGCCAATTTCTTAAATCTGCAGCCAGGTTTGTGTTTGTTAAAATGTCTCAATTTCCCAGTGGCAGGCTTCCTTGGGAACATTAAATGCCATTGACAACACTTCCTTTCTTTTCTACAATGGGTAATTCAGCATTATGCCAATAAAACCTCCAAATTTTCTCCCTTAGAGCCCTACTTAAGTCAAGAGGACTTAAGATTTCCCAAAAGGAAGGCTCAAAATTTTGGAATGAAGTATTTCAATTCACACTCTGGATCTTGTCAGCAGACATTGCTGACCCAGAGGTCTGGACCCGTGTTGCCCATTTGGCTCATAAAAAGGAAATCCAAGAAAGACACCATTTTCCACTTTCCTTCCTCCCCATAATAGCTGCCATCTGACAATGCCTAGGAAACCCACCCAAGCCTGAGAAGGATTTACTAGACAGAAAAAAAAAAAAAAACAAAAACCAGGGGATAATAAAGGGGAGGGTTCAAAAAAGAAAAATACCTAAAAGATTGTCCAAGAGTAGATTTGACAGCCCTAAAAAATAAAGAAAAAGGTCCTGAAGATTGCCTGGTAACAGATTCAACAGCCCCCAAAATAAAAATTGACCAAGTCAGATAAAAACCACCCATCAACAAAAATAACCTTTACCCTCCTTTTCCCCCCTACAAATCCTCATGGACTGAGGAAGACACCAGAGCCAGATGTTAAAACCCAGACTTCATAAACTTCTGAAGATTCCCTGATAAATCCCCCTCCCCCTTCACAGCAAGCACCACCATCTTTTGCATCACTGCCCACAGATGTTGAACAGCTCTGTAATCTCAGGGATAATGGGAGTTGTTGCCCCCAGGATCCTCAGCCACAATGGCCCCAGTACCCAAAAACCCCACCTGTAGAAGCTTTACCCATTAACCTACAAATAACAAGATAACATCCACTGGCTTGGTACCCCCTCCAGGCAGCAGACTTAAAAGAATGACACCAAGCTGTCCATGAGGACAGGATCCATGCTCCATGGACCAAATCTATATTATAAGCCTTTAATACTAACCTCCTAACCCTACAGGACTGGAGAGATATCTGTTGATCCACCCTCCCCAGTCTGTTATTTGTACAATGGGAGGCTTTATTTAGAGATGAATGCCTGATGCAGGTTAAAAAGAATGACATACATAATCAACAACTAAGACCACAACAAGGGCAAGATCCACCACCTAGATTCATAGATTGGAATTATGACCAACTGTTCATTCAGGGCAATTTTTCCATAGGAATCCAGCAGGCTGTAATTCCTGCTGGCTGTTTTGAACAGGTCCACTTATGTACACTACAGGCCTGGGACCGTCTAACCTCCTTGTCCACAGGGCCTGGAGAGACTGCTTCATTAACCTTCCTAAAGCAGAAACCAACTGAAACCCTCCTAGACTTTATACTAAGAGTACAGGCCTGTTTAGATAGAAAAATAACAGACCCTACAGCCAAAGCAATGCTTTTAAACAACGTTGTCTGAGAAGGGAAGACCCCTGAGCACAGACAAGCATGCCAGGGGCTAAAAATGAACATTATGACAAATGGATTGTGGCCACCCATGACACTGGGACTGCCACATACCAGGCCTCCTCCCTTGCCCAGGCCTTTATAGTTGTGACCCAACCCAACTCAAAATGTTTTAAATATGGAGAAACCAGACACTGGGAAGAAAATTTCCCAAAAAAGGGTTCTGCCCGCCCCCCCCCCCCAATACTATGCTCTGGAGATTTTATGTCAGGAAACATATCAAAGAAAAACATCAAATAACTGGAACCACAGACTACCCCCTAGTGGGCTGTCAAAAACCCAGAGAAATCATAATATACCCAAATACTAGCAGATAAAAATAATGAATATGTTTGCTTTCCGACAGACAGATCCATCATGCCTCAAAGGAAGTTGATACCTATGGGGGCTGCTGTTATTTCAATCCCTGTAGGTTGGAACTAGGATTAACTGGGTGGTATCAGGGTATAACAGGACAGGAAAGACCCACCTACCTAAAGGATAATAAGTATCTCTATGGGAACCGTTACTATTCCCTAATATATGTTGCATATCCATGGGACGACCGCTGGCACGTCGGAGTGATGGGAAAGTTCTACCCAGATGCATTCTCTAGCTACCCTACCGCTGACTTTCATATCTCTCGACAGCTTGTACCTACAGCTAAGCCCATGCTAACTCATCACAATGTTATTCTACAGGAAAAACAGAGCACCAGATAATATCAAGCATGTCCTGGAGCCAATACATTCAATATGTTGCTAACTTTCTTCCTTTCACCCCCCATCCTAATGCCTCTGTTTCTTTTGTGCATCCAGCAACAGACCTTTACTGACAGCAGTACCAGTTAATACAAAAAAAGATTTCACCGACTCTCATCTGATGGATATTCCCTTATTTGAACAACTGGCTAACTATCCAATTTGCATTTCCAACAAGAATAAGCCTACTCATTACAAATGCCTCACTAACATTACTCTCTCCAAGACAGCATGCGTTGCCCCTTCTCTTTTTCTATGGTGCAAAGGAAAACCCCAACACTGTGTTAACTCCTCTTTGTCCACGTTTTGTGTACCTGTAATGATTACTCCCCAGGTGTACTTATTCAAGGAAGAAGAGGCAGCCCTACTCCTTCACACCTGCCAGCAGAGAGAAATCTTCATTCCCCCTGCTAGTGGGACTTGGACTCACCCTCTCCCTGGGTGCCGGAGGAACTGCGACTGCTGCTATTGTACAAATCCATCACCTGGCAGGAGACTTTCAAGACAAGCTTGACCAGGCAATGGCATCCATGACTGACAGCCTTGCGTCTCTCCAATGACAAATGAACTCTCTTGCTGGGGTTGTTCTCCAAAACAGAAGAGCACTAGACTTAATAACTGTTGAACATGGGGACATGTGTAGTATTGGGAGAAGAATGCTGTTTTTTTTGTAAATGAATCAAATGTTGTTGAGACCAATGTTAATACTCTCAAAAAACTTTGTAACAATCTACTTTCAAGATTTCAACCCACCGAACAATTAAGTTGGTTTAGTAACCCCTTGTTTTCATGGATCTTACGCTTTGTTAGCCCTCAATCATGCTGTGTGTCATTTTGATGCTTGCTCCCTGTTTCATACAATTTCTTCGCCAACAAATTACTACCATTGCAAAAATTACTACCAATCAGGTCATGGTCAATTATCAGACTTTAGATTCTCCTGAGATAGACAAGTTGGCTCTTAGAGCTTGTGATGACACTTCTCCATTGTAAAACAAAACTGTGGGAGATGTTGGGGGACCCTGCTGCTAAGGTTGTAGTCCACCATATCCAGATAGTTCTAAGGAGCTCAGCGCTATATGGAAGGACTCCCTTTCTCAGTGGGGACCCCCTATTCTCTGCCTGACCTACCTGGAAAGTGCCTCCAAGCACAGAAGCCTGACCTTATCTGGAACATGACCTTTGGCATAGTTACCTGCAGTAAAACTGCCCCCAGGTTTTTTCTATATGATAATTAAGTATTGCCCTATAGCCAGATGATAGGCTCCCCCTACCACATGTAAATAAAGGATACTATGAGCACCTATCAGCTGAAGCTTTGGCTGCTGCCTCCACACTATATTTTTCCCTGATCCCCACTGAATAAATGGAGCTGTATCACTGAATCTGACTCCCCAGAAGGTCTTTTACATCATGCTCACTGACCATCCTGACCCCATTTGTCACTTTGGCTCCCTTTGTCCTCGTGGATCATTGGCCAATGGCCCACGAGGGGAGGGAGAGACCCAAAGGCAGCAGTTTGTACAAAGACCCATAACTTGGCAGAGCACTGAGAATAAATGATTGTGAACATTCAGCCTCAAATTGGAGATCTATATCATCTCCATACCTCTAAAGCTTATGGAACATCATGGATAAGGCCAGAGAGAATGTAAAAGCCAGGGGGCTTGGTGGAGTGCTGTGAAATCTTCTGGACAAAAATGTCTTCTGTACTTGTGAATTCACAACAGCTGTGTTTTCTGTATAGGAACTGCACAAGATTAAGCCAGTCAAAATGCCAGCATAGAGGTAGGAGGGGTTCATGAGGTCATACCCTTATCTCAACACTAAGAAATGAGAGTCATTTATCTTTGGGGGTGTGGCCACTGGTAGAGTACTCATGCTCCAGTGAATGGACCCACACCAATGTGCCTATGGCCAGCACTAACTGGACTCAGGGCGTTATAAAAGTTAGAAGAACAGAACATGAAGTAGGGAAGGGAAAGCACTGTGAGTGACTAGGGAGAGTTGTAGAAGGAAATAGGGAATTGATATCATCAAACTACTACTTCTTTTTTTTTTTTTTTGTTTTTTAATCATTATTTTTTTAATTTTTTTTCATACAGAATACATACAGAAGAGTTCATTCCAAAGCAATTGACATTGAGACGTTTTCACATGCATTTCTAATCTCTATATACATGACTATCACTGGTCACAGTCGCCCACCTTCTGAGCTCCTCGGCATCTGAGCATGAATACA
>NW_008340781.1:473319-474639 GCF_000622305.1 Nannospalax galili
TCATGTGGTTCTTGTCGTTGAGCCCATTTATGTGATTTATGACATTTATTGACTTACGTATATTGAACCATCCCTGATTCTCTGGAATAAAGCTAACTTGATCTTGGTGGACGATCCTTTTGATGTGTGTCTGTATGCGGTTTGCAAGTACCTTGTTGAGAATTTTTGCATCTATATTCATTAAGGACATGGGTCTATAGTTTTCTTTTTTGGTTGTATCTTTACCTGGCTTTGGTATTGGAGTTATGCTGGCGTCATAGAAGGAATTTGGAAGTTCTCCCTCCATTTCTATTTTTTGAATAAATTAAGTAATATTGGATGTCGATCTTCTTTAAATCTCTGATAGAATCCTGCTGTAAATGCACCTGGTCCTGGGCTTTTTTTAGTTGGGAGGTTTTGTATTACTATTTCAATTTATTTTTGTGATATGGGTCTGTTTAAGATGTTAACCTCTTCTTGGTTTAGTTTTGGTGGTTCCCATGCCTTTAGATATGCGTCCATTTCTGTTAGGTTTTCAAATTTAGTAGCATATAGGTTTTTTAAGTATTCCCTTATAATGCTCTGTATCTTTCTGGTGTCTGTTGTTAAAAGAAACTCAGAAAAAAAAACATGTCTCTGGTGACGTTTCCTCATCACTCTCAAGGGAGATAATGTCTATCTCCTTAGGGGAAGTTACTTTATCCCCAGGAGGCTCCGAAGGGGGCCTTTGTAAGAGGCCGGAAGGGGGCCCTTGTAAGAGGCCGGAAGGGGGCCCTTGTAAGAGGCCGGAAGGGGGGCCTTGTAAGAGGCCGGAAGTTTGCTTTAAGGCAGCCTCCATAGAGGTTTCATTTGAATCTATTAGTTCCCTGATTAGGTTCCAGTAGGAAAAGGCTGTAACAGGAATTTTCTCGGGTCCAAAGACCTTATAGTAATCCTCTAAAGCATTTTTTACCCTTTTCCATCCTTTAATATCTATTATTCCTTCTTGGGGGAACCAAGGACAGGTTTCTTTAATAAATTCAAAGAACCGAAATAAATCCTCTATTTTAACCTTTACTCCTCGCATCCGTAAGGCATCCTGCAATTGCCGAACATAAATTTCGTGCCTGCTTAATTTTTGTCCCATAATCAGATGCCGATACTTACTTCTGGTTGTAGCCGAGGCAGGTTCCCGCGGCGTGTCCAGAGTGAAAAATTGTTGTGGAACGCATTCCTTTGGGGACATCTTCTTCCCTCACTGGATCCTCCGTATCCAGCCCCACGTTGGGCGCCAGATGTCCTGACCCGCAGGACAGTCAACGTGGGTTTCTGGAGGCAGGAGAGGGGATGGAAAGGGACAAG
>NW_008340781.1:478198-485481 GCF_000622305.1 Nannospalax galili
GAGTGGGTTGCTCTGGGTGAGAAGGGTCAGGAAGCAGTATTGGTTCCCCAGGTGTCTGGGGCCCCAAGACTAGGAATGGCGCAGGGCTAAAACTAGGAGTATAGAAGGGCGAGGCGGGGGGGATGGAAGGGTGAATGTGGCTTAGGGAGTCCCGGCGCAGAGAGCTGCGTTATAGACTTACCCCAAGAGGCCTGAGGATAGTAGTGCAGGCTAGGAGAGTTAGCTGGTGGTGCAGGCCCAGGGAACCAGCGAGAGGTGAGGGCGGGGCCAGGACCAGAAGTGGTGCTCCTGAAGCCCAAGAAAGGGACTGCGTTGCTCTGGGTGAGAAGGGTCAGGAAGAAGTATTGGTTCCCCAGGTGTCTGGGGCCCCAAGACTAGGGGTGGCTCAGGGCTCAAACTAGGAGTATAGAATGGCGAGGGGGGGGGATGGAAGGGTGAATGTGGCTTAGGGAGTCCCGGCGCGGAGAGCTGCGCTGTAGACTTACCCCAAGAGGCCTGAGGATAGTAGTCCAAACTACTTCTTATACTTGTTTGAAATCCTCACGGAATACACACGAAAACATTATAACAACAAAGCAAATATTTTAAATTTTAATTTCAAAAATTAAGATAATGTTCTACTTCTTATACTTGTTTGAAATCCTCACGGAATACACACGAAAACATTATAACAACAAAGCAAATATTTTAAATTTTAATTTCAAAAATTAAGATAATGTTTAAATGTGAAAGACAAATATATTCCCCCAAGCGATGAAAAGGATAATTATAATCATAATTATGTTCTGATGATGATAGAGCAAGGTGATATAAGTCAACATATATTTTTAACACCCAATATATTAATTTCTTAAAGATTTTTCTTGAAGCAATGGAATTAATAAAACTTTTCTTTCATCTATTTCATTGACTTTGACCATGTTCACACCTTGTTACTATCTTCCATCCCCAACCACTTTCACTAGTCCCTTTCACTTATGCATTTAAACCTTAAATTCCACATACGACATACAGTGTGACAATTGCGTTTTTAAATTTGGCTTACTTTGATATAATTATCAACAATTCTATCCATTTTTTGACAAATGACATGATTTTGTTCATCTTTATGGCTGAATTACACCACATTGTGTGTGCATGCCACATTTCCTTCCTTCTTCAATGGATGAACACTTAAACTGATCCCATAACTTGGGTATTGTTACTACTATTCTCTTTATTGAGAGGTAGTGATCGCTTTTATATCTTCTGATTTATTCTGGCATGAAGTCAGCTATGTTGGATATAAAAATGGCTATCCCTTATTCCTGTTTCTATTTGCTTCTTGAATTGAATCCTATCCTTTGACTTTTCAGTCTGTAGATGGGTGCAAGCAAGGTTTGTCTCTTTTAAGGAACAGTTGAATATTTTGTCTTGATCCAATCAGTTCATCTGCTCTTTTTTAATTCAATAATTGAGACCACTAGTTATTAGTGCCATTACTAAGAAATATTAGGTGATTGTTCCATTTTCTTGGGTGTAAGCATGTGAACATGTTTGTACACAGTACATCTCCTTTGTGGTCAAGGAATGGCCCATGTGTAGTGATGTTGTCCATTATTATGTGCACTGTGATGAATGTGTAAGTTTTATGATTAAATTCAACCTTGAAAGCAGCATAGTTATGCAAAAGCCCTTCTTGGGATCTTCCCTTGATTTGAAGCGACCACTTATCATGCCCAGCTCATGTAGGGTGTTTCCTCTAGGTAACCAAAGGACCAGGTGGATATTACATGGTTCAATTTTTTGAACTTATGTCATACCATGGACTTGACTATTTGCTATGTCTGTCTTAAAAAGAGATCATGGAACCAAGTGAAGTATACTTTATCAAATATAAGGGTCTTCTTTTGTCCTCACTTTCCCCCTTTCAAACCTTTTGTTCCACTTTTCCCTCTATATTCCATTTCTTGAGAAGTGAAGAATTATCTCTTATTTCTTTTTTTAAAACTTATCTATTCCTCTTGTTAGATTTTATTCATTACTGTAGTCTTGTGACTTTCTATCTCTTTTGTGTCTAGCAGTCCTTAGAATATGTTCAGTTGTCTAACGTGCTTGCCTAATGATCATGAGTTTTTCAGTTTGTGGTCATGTTGGAAGGCCTTTCTTCATCAGACTTTTCTTTTTTTAGATCTAGTTTTATTTCAATTGATTTGTATGTGTGTGTCCCTGAGTATATATCTCATGTGTGCTAGTGCTCAGGGAGGTTAGAATAGATTGTCAAATACCCTGGAGGTAGACTTACAGGCAATCTGATATGGATGCTAGGAATTGAACTCAATTCTCTGTGACAGTAGCACAGGCTCCTAACCTCTGAGACAACTCAGCACCCCTCTTAATTTTCAAAAGATATATTTTCTAGGAATAATAATTTGGTTAACTTAATATATAGTATCCATGCTTTCTTAGCTTTGCAGGCTTCTGCTAACAGGTCTGATGGGGGATCTGATGAGCTTGTTTTTGTAATGATATATTAGAGAGATTCTTTTATTATATGTTAAGAGTTTTTAAATGCCACTTGCACTTATAGGTCCAAGCTTTCCGTAGAGTTGGAGAATTTTTTAGCCTAATTTTATTGAACAGTTTTCCTATATCATTACCTTTTCATTCAGATCATTCCAGCCACATATTCTTAGTTTTTGTGTCTTCATCATGTCAAGGAGCTCTTTGAAGCTGTCGCAATGCTTCATTATTGTATTTTATTTATAGCTGTCTGAAGATCCCCAACTTGTTATCCAGCCCTATATTCTTATTCTTTCTTCTGTTTGATCTAGTCTTTTGTTGATTCTTTCCATTGTGTTCTTTTCTTATGGTCTAGAGACATTCTCCCCCCCCTCCCTTCCTCCCTCCCTCTCTCCTTTCTTCCCTCCTTCTCTCCCTCTCTCCTTCCCTTCCTTCCTTCCTTCCTTCCTTCCTTCCTTCCTTCCTTCCTTCCTTCCTTCTTTTCCTCCTTCCCACTTTCCCTCTCACCTTTGCTCCCCGTTCTTGTAATGCCAATTTCTTTTTGAGTTTTCCTCAAGGTCATTGAATTTCTAGTCCATTTTGTTGACTTTCTCATACACGTTGTTGTCTTTCTCATACAGCTAGTATACCTATTTCCATACTTAATCCATCTGCTTATGTGAATGCTCTTTAAACTTACCAAACATTTTTAAATTTTTTTATAAAAACTTTATTGAGAATTCCATATATGCATATAAGGTGTTTTGATCAAATCCATGCCCATTTTCATTCTGTTTCTGTAATTCAAGGTCTCACCTTCCTTTTTGAAAATTTGTGGTATTTTTTGAGGTATGATACTGGCTTCCTTTTCACACTTTTTTGTTTGTCTGTTATGATATGCACATCTGTGTATATGATTTTTTTCCAGTTATCATATGATACTTTCCTCCTCTTTTTGTTTATTTGATTTTATTCTGTAGGGGTTTCCCTTGGGCTAATGGCCTATCTACATAAATTCATGATTCAATAGTTACAGATTTTATCTAGTCTCTGCCTGTCTGCTGTTTACCATGGTGCTCCCTTACCATTCCATGACTTTTCCTTTCCCTACAGTCTCTGATAAAATGTTTTCTTTTTCAGATTCATTGGGGGGCAAAAGGTGCTATTTTTCCATATGCCATCATCTTCCTTCTGGAGTACTTTTTAGAATTACAGTGATTCATTCTAAATAATAAATAATGAAATCAATGCCATTATTTTACATTTTCTTCAGTGTAAAATGTCCTCATTTACTAATGCCTTCAGATCATTAATTTGTCTCTCCTTTCAACCTGTGTTGCTTTGATAAAACCGGGCTGTATGTAGGTAGATAGCTTCAATATGGCTGGTTGTGAGTTATTCCAGCTCATATTTATGACAGGAGGACATGCCAGAGCTTTTTCACATAGTAGAGTCCAATGAGCCAGGAAGCCAGGTAACTGTTGTCCCACAAAATTCCTGAGACTGGATTATCTATTTAAAGTGGTATTATTGAGCTCACAATTTTGGAGGCAGCCAAAAATTAGGCACCCCCATGATTTGGCATCTTGTTGGGACTCTTTTGGCTGGGTCACCCTCTGACAGATGACACCATGGCAGAAGGGTCTGTGTGAAAGAGGGGAACATTTGACATGAAAAGTCAAGAATCCAGATAGTGGGAGAGGCCAGGAAGAATAATTCTTTGCTATCAACTCTTTCTTGAGAGCACTAACTAGGTTCCCATGAGAACTACATTAACCTTTTCCAAAAGCATCTTACCCAGTGACAACTATTGTGTCATAGGATCTACCTTCTGTAAGTTCCACTACCTTACATACCATCATAGTGAAGGCCAGAATGCGAAAATATTAATTCTCTGGGGAAACATTCAAATCATACTCAAGAAATAGCAGGGAGATATGATTGTATTCTGATTATACAGAAATAAATAAACTGCAGTTGTTATATAATAAGCAAAGGTACCCACAATATAAAGAATTTTGACTGCTCTTTGTATAATGTTCCTGGGATGAAAATGCTACATTCTCACTATTACTCTATCTCTCCTATCTATCTGTCTGTCTATCTATCATCTATCTATCTATTTATCTTCCTTTCTCTTTCTTTTTATCATCTCTCTATTGATCTATCTATTTACCTATCATCTATCTATCTATATCTATCTATCTCTCTATCTCTATCATCTATCTATCATCTATCTATCTATCATCTATCTATGTATCTATCATCTATCTATCTATCTAACATCTATCTATCATCTATCATCATTATCTATCTATCTATCTATCTATCTATCTATCTATCTATGTATCTATCTATCTATCTATAGACTGTAAGAACCATAGGTAGGGGATGACCATAAGGAAATAGAGTTTTTCAGACAGCTGGTTAGTAACTCACATGAACTCACAGCAATTGTGACAGCATGCACAAGTCCCACATAAGTTTAAGCCAGACAGTTAACCAGGTTCCAGTGGATGGACTCACATTGAAAGACATTTGGGGATCTATCTCTATCTATCTATCCTCTATCTATCATCTATCTATCTCTATCTATCTATCATCTATCTATCTATCTTATCATCTATTATCTATTATCTACCTATCTACTTACCATCTATCTATCAAACCTATCTATCTCTATCTATCTACCATCTATCTATCTATCTATCAATCATCTCTATCATCTATCTATCTATCTATCTATCATCTATCTATCTATCTGTCTATCTACCTATCTATCATCTATCTATCTCTCTCTTTCTATCTCTATCTATATATCATCTATCTATCATCTATCTATCTCTATCTATCTATCTATCCTCTATCTATCTATCATCTAATCTATCATGTATCTATCTTCTATCATCTTTCTATCTATATCATGTATCTATGTATTTATCTATCATCTATCTATCTATCTATCTATCTATCTATCTATCTATTATCTATCATCATACATGATCTATAATTCAAGAGCCCTTTTGATAGAGTTTAGTTTATGTTAAGATATGAGATGCCTCAGGATATAGATTACTTACCGGTAAGACTAAACTTGTGATTAAACAGTTGAATCTTTGCGCCACCTTAATTTCTGAGGAGGAAAGAGAACCAGAGATTGGGGCAAAGCATTTGAACAACAATCTAATCAATCGTTTGTAAAAAAATATTTTTATTGCTTTTATTTTACGTATATGAGTGTATTGCCTACATGTATGTAAGTGCACCTGTGTCATGCAATGTCCTTGGAAGTCAGAAGAAGGTGGTAGATTCCCCTGGAACTGGAGTTACAAATTGTTGTTAACTGCTATGTGGGTGGTAGAGGTCGAATCTGGGTCTTCTGCAAGAGCAATCAATACTTTTCACCTCTGAATCACCTCTCAGCCCATCAATCTTGTCTGTATAATCAAGTTCCCAATAAATACTCTGCACGTTGAATTTCAGGAGAACTTCCTGCTTGATTATTACATTGAAGTGCTGGCAAGCTGATGCATGCTGGTTCTCTAGGGAGCGGTTATCGAGGCTTTGCTTTCATCTAAGATCTTGTTTTGCATGTCACTTCATTTGCCTGATCTTGATCTGACAATTGAAATTAAAGTGCATTATAGGTATAGTGGTTTCTTAAATTCTATGAGTTACTGCATTCAAATACTAATCCCGAAGGAGTTGTTTGAATACATGAATCTTTGGCCTATTGGTCAGAATCACAGATGATTATAGCACAGGATGCACAGACTGTGCTTGCAGTGAAGATAACTATGTAGAGGACTGAGTCCTTAACTTGTAGGGTCTGTGCTAACAGGTCATTTCTGTCAGTGTTGAATTGCAGATGGTGTTTAAACAAACTTGTTTTAAGTAAATGCCCTTCAACTAACAATTATAAAATTCAATAGCATGATTTAGAAACACGACTCACACAATGAGTCCCAAGAGAGAAAATAACTAAGCACCATAAGCTGTAATAAACATTTTTTTTAAATCCAGTATTCAGACAATCATATAAAATGTCATATAAATCAAATAAAAATTGAGTTTACTTCAAAGATGAGTAGAATTTCAATAAATAAAACATCAGATAAAGACAGGTTCTAATATTAAGAAGAACATGAACATTAAATGGGAGAATACCAGTTAAATACAAATAAGGAGAATTCACTAGACTGCAGATATCCTGAAAAGTCACTCTCAGAAACTGTTTAGAAGGCAGGGACTGGATATGTGGCTGCTCTCCAGAGGATCAACTCTGGTTTCCAGCACCCATACCATGTGGCTCACGGGTGACTTTAACTCCAGCTCTAAGGGCTTCACTCCCTTTTTTGAGCTCCATGGACAACTGTATAGACACTGAAATAAAAATAAACCTTTTAAAAAAGTGCTTACAATCAAGAAGAAAAAAAGGTTCCAATATAAAATCAACCATGATGAAGGCTGATAAAGTAAACCTGTTTTCTTATCTGCAGTTTGATATTGTACCAGAAAGTCTTAGCAATCTTTTATGCAAGATGAACCTATGTTCCTTCTCTGTAATTGTTTTTTGAGAATTAAGATAATCTTGAAAATATAGAAAATATTCCATTGTACAGTTGGGTTTAGAGCAATGTTTGGTGCAGTTAAGTTCATATCTAATGTGTGTAATACCAGCTTTGTGAACTCAAACACTGACCTTTACCCTTTTAAGGGGGATAAGCAGTCTACATTTTCACTCATTTTGGTGCTGTATCTGTCAATCTGAATTCTGTTTATTATTTTTATAAATTAAAAAT
>NW_008340781.1:485667-510633 GCF_000622305.1 Nannospalax galili
AGCAGGCAAAGGTTAGTTGCTGCCTGCAGATTAAATAGAAGTATACAATCTAATCAGTGAAGATGACTTTGTATATACAACACTCCACAGAAAAAATTATGTAAATTCATCTATAGATTTACTATTTAAGCATTTAAAATAACTAATACCTAGTGTAACGTTACTTGAATTTTAATTTTGATATTGGCTAGGTTGATAATATGTTGATTTTTGCTTTAGATATTAAAATTTAAATAATAGGGGTAATAAGAAAATTTATGAAAAGTTGCATCAAAGGACAGAAAATACACACACACACACATACACACACATATGTGTATGAATTTCCATAATCTCTGTAACATAAATGTAGAAGGACCATATTCACTATTGATTTATCTAAAAGGGTAGTCCAACTTGTCCATATGGGATTTCACAGACAGATTACAAATATAAACTAGTTAAATTTTCATATTTGACTTTGTGGGCCACATAGTGAATTTACAGCTGTCCTAGCAAGTTTTCCCATGCCTATTTTAAGATTTTCATACTGAATTTTTGAACACTTGCTATTGCTATCTGATATGTTTGGAGGACATCAATAGTGGGGCTTCATTCAGTTGAAACAATAATTGAGGACAGTGTGAGAAAAGAGAAAAAAATGATCATGGTTTCAGTTAATATCTTAAGAAAGAATCAGTCTGGGGCAGTATTAAAAAGATACAGTGGGCATAAGCACCATTCTGGCAATAACTTACCATGAGTGAAATGAGCTAGAACACAATAGAAGATGTGGAGTGAGTGGAAATAATTTCTGGGGGACTCTTCCTAAGCATCAGGGTGTCGAGGAATGGGTGGGATGTAGAGAAAAACAGCTTCATTCTTGTAGGAGGTCATTCTGAAGGAGTAAGTCAGATTCCATCAACTTGGGGCCTAGGAGCCAGAGCAACCAATTGCTCAGTGTGACTTTTCCCATTGGAATATGAAATGTTGAAATTTGAATAATCTATTCTCAGCAAGTGATGAAGCCCATAGCGTATCCCTGTTGGATTAGATAACACTTCTGAAGTTGTAGAAATGTAGGAAGATGGTTGTTATTGATAGTAGGATACTGTGATTGGAGAAAGCAAGGCAGATATGTCACACCAAGATTTCCTTATACTGTTTAATGCCTATTATACAACTGCTTAAAAAGGATCATGGACTCAAAACTATAGAGGTCACAATCTGTCATCTTAATCTGCATGCTGTAATTTTAAAATACTTGTTATTTAGTATGAATGCGTATGTATGATGTGTGTGGGTGTGCTTGTACCATGGCACTTGTTTGGTGGTCAGAGGACAATTTTTGAGAATCAGTTCCAGTTCTACCCTCCCATCATGAGTTCCTCAGATCTTACTCACGTTGTCAGGCTTACAGGGTAATAGCTTTTACCCACCAATTCATCTCACCAACCTTAAATTGGAAAATAAAAGTTAAGACAAGAAGATGGAAGCTTTCTTTCCTGCAAGAGAAGAGAAAAATCATTTTATGTTTAGGAAAATGTGTGAGGCTTTTGGTTGATGGCTGAATAAAAAAGAAATATTGACATCAATGTTAAATAGCTCACTAGTAGAGTGCTTTACATTACAGCAGAAAAACATAAAAGATCATATTTGATGAGAATCAAACTCTGAAGAAAACACAATTCATGAATGATAATATTTTACAAAGTGAAATATAAATCATGAAATTCCATTAAGAGAACAAAGAAAGCAAAGAAAGTTTGATATGGTCATCTGATAATGGATGTAAGAGAAGTGAAGATTTTCTTCCTCTGAAAACTCTATACAAAGAAAAATGGGGCTTGCTAGCTGTAGATCATTTGTAGGTTAAATTCATTTTAGAGAAACTAAAAGAACCATGTTTTTTGAAGCTAAATATGCAAATTTATTCAACAGACTTTGAGAAAAGTACATTCAGTTTTTAAAATTTATTGAGTTTCTCTTGGTGGCAGGGGGCTTATGTGTGGAGGTCACAGGGCTTTTATGGAGTCTGTTCTATGTTTCCACCTGTGCATGGGCTCTGGTGATCAAACTCAGGTCATCAGGTTTGGGCAGCAATCACCTTGACAGATTTAGTCATCTTGCTGGCCTGGAATTAATTTCATTTCATTGTCTTTATGGGCATTAATACCATAATATTACCAACATTCATAACTGGAGCATTAAATTAGTTTGTTCTTCAACTATCTTTTTTTAATTTTGCCGGTTAGTTTTAAATTTCAAGTTGACACAACCTAGAGTCATCTGGGAAGAATGTCAATTAGGAATTATGTAAATCAGGTTGGCCTTTTGGTACTGTCTTGTCTGTTAATTGATATAGGAAGATTCAGAATATTGTCAGGGGAGTACCCTAGACATGGGGTCCTGACCAGCCTAAGAGCAGTGAAAGCTAGCTGTGAGCAAGCAAGCAAGGATGCATGCATTTATTCTCTCTCTGCTCTTGACTGTGGATGTGATGCTCTAAGTCCCTATTGTGAATTCCACACAGAAAAGACTGTGGCTAGAATGTAAGCCAAATAAACTTATCCTTCCCTGAAGGGAACCAAACAGTATAACTGCTTTGGAAGGTCACAAGTGAGATGGGGGAATGCCATGAAGTTCCTTGTACACAAGGAACTGTGTGGAGGTGTTGGTCAGCATACTGACCAACACAACAACCTTCATCTTGAGCTTGTTATTCCAAATCCCAGAATGTCCCTGAAGAGAGTCAGTAGCCATAGCAGGACTTTTATCTAGACCATAGCTGGGAAAAAGTAGGTGGGAAAACACGTTGTGCCCTGTGAGAAATCATGTACTGTGCTTCTGCTTCTCCTGCTGTAATTGTTTTGCAAGGCCAATGAAAGGGAAAGCAAAAGGGCACTTGTGGCTCTCGCTCTGGAGGTACTGAGCCCTCTCCTATCTTTGAAATAAGCATTCCTTGTGTCTGTGGTTACTTTCAGGTCTGAGCATCTACATTCCCCAAGTTGTTTTTTTACCAGGATATTTTATAGTGCCAAAAAAAAAAATGCACCTACAGCAATATTCTATAGGAAGTGACATCTCAGAGAATTTTTTAAATATTTAAAGTATATGACATAATGAAATCATGAAATTTGCATGGAACTAGAAACTGTTATACTAAGTGGAGTAACAGACTCAAAAAACAGGTTACAGATGTTCTTTTTCTCATCTGTGGATCTTGGCTTCAAATCCTTAGATGTGAGCATATATCTTGATGCTCACATATATATTTCTTGGCAGGAGCTAAGAAAATGGAAAGGAACCATGGGAATAGGGGGAAGAGGGAGCTAGAGAAAGGAGGATAGTAGGAGTCAGGTATAATCAGTGGGGAAATGGAGGATATTTAAACTGAGCAGGGAATAAGGAAGGTTAAATAGAGAGAGAAAGGTGAAAGATAATGCTTAGGAGGTATAAAAAGTCAGAAGGAAATGTATTACTTCAAAAGCCTACTGAAAAAATACACACACACACACACACACAGGCACACACACATAGGCTTATATAAACAAGCAAAGAAATATTTGATACATTTCTACATTCTCAAGTATCTTCTTTTCTATTTTATTTTCTTCATTCTTTGATATTTGTTTTGGAGATAGGCTCTCCCTGTAAACCCAGCTGGCTTAGAACTCAATACATAGAACAGGCTGCCTTCACTGCATAGAGATCCCCCTGCCTCTGCATTTGAAGTACTCGGATTAAATGCTTGCATGCCTAGCCTATTTACTAAAAGCATTTTGAGTGATTTTATGCCATTTTTAATATTCTCTGGGGGACGGAAGTAGTGAACTATGTTTTATTTTAGTGACTTGAGCCTTCTGATTTCCTATGAATTTCAGAGAGTGAAACATGAAACAAAGTGTCTTTAATTCCTGGTCACATGATTCAATATCGTCTCTCCTGTATTTCTGTGCCATATGTTTCATAGGCTAGAACCCCAAGAAGTGACTACAAACTGTTTTTCAAAACTCTCCGGGTCTGGAGACACTCTGCCTATACTCTGTCTTTGGAAGATGTGCTTATATTTCAGCCTGAATAAGGCCTTTAACTTGGAAAATATAATGTCCACATTATTCCTCAGATGCTAAACTTAGGCTACTTCTGTGATCTCCTGAATACAGTACTAAGCAGACCTGCAATATCAATGATACTCAAGACGTAGATTGAATATTGGTATTTCTTTATGAATACAGTCATGTGTTTAAATTTTTCTCTTTATAAACTTTCATTATGTGTCATGGAAGAAATGTCTCAAAGTATTTTACTGAGCCATCTTGATGATAATCCATACGTCACATGATATTTGGGAAAGCTGCAAAGTACAACAGTGTTGGATACTAGGTCAAGTCCTGGAAAGCAGAAGGCATTTCCTGAATTCTTGTTTCATATTCAGCACTAAGTCCTTAAAATCACTGTTTTATTTTCAGTTTTAAAATTGAATTTTGTGAATTTATGCAATATATTGTGACCATATTTAGTCTCCTTCCCTTATCTGCACCCCACTTCCTACCCCACCATAGTTCATGTTTTATATATGAAATACATATATACGTGCATATATACGTATATATGTACATATATACGTATATATGTACATATCTATATATTAAGGCCTATCAAATCAAACTTCTGTTCCCAGACGCCCTGCAATGTGGGTCCATCAACCACAGCCTGGTTAACGTATCCATAGTCACATCCTTAAGGAAGACTGACTCCCCACCTCCCAGTAGCTATTGGTTTCCAGTAGTTCTTCAGATATGGTTGGGGTTGATCATGCCCTTCTCCAGCTCTATGCTGAGATTTTTGTCTGGTTAGAGCTTAGGTGGGACTTGTGCATGCTGTTACTTTTCTTGTGAGTTCATATGAGTAGCTGCCCACTTGTCTGGAAAACTTTCCTTTTGATCATATGCCTCTGACTCTTACAATGTTTCCACTCCCTCTTCCCCAAACTTGGTCTTAACTACCAGTAGAAGACATTAGAGAAAATCATGTAGAAATGAACAACTATAGAAGCTTCCTAAAGTCTATACATATGCATTACAAAAAGAGATTAGCAGAAGTAACCCTAAGAGGGGGCACTGCCCCTCCTAGATACGATAGGCTAATAAGAAAAAGTTCAACACCAGGAATTGGCTAACTCTTTTGAAGTTTTTGACCAGGGAGCCTATAGACCCTCAAACAATACTGGCTATTGCCCCTGCTCTGTTGCCCACTAGAACATGATGGTAAGGGTCTACTGCTGAAGAAACTATATACATGAATTATAAAACAAACAAGGAAAAATTAAGCTGGTTCTGACTCC
Organism: Nannospalax galili; assembly: GCF_000622305.1. NCBI lineage: Eukaryota > Metazoa > Chordata > Mammalia > Rodentia > Spalacidae > Nannospalax > Nannospalax galili. The sequence continues at coordinate 490,994 of NW_008340781.1, forward strand.
AAAGCTCATCTAACTTTCATACTGTTAGAAGTTGCTATGCATGTTATCAGAAGGGAAAAGTAATGTCCAGCCTTACCCTGTGAATGCTGCCATCAACAAAAGCAACAGGCTTGGCAAGATATGTCAACTGGTGTAAAGTCAAATATTTACTAAAAAAGTGATACTAGATGACTTTTCCTTTTACTAGCAGATATTTCCTTCTACTAGATTAAATATTCTGATCTTGGGGAAGGCTTTAAGGTATTAGTCAATACTTTTTCTTTTCTATTGTTCTTTTGGAAAACTCCTTGTATCTTCTCACAGGATTATACTCATAAGTAATCTATTTAAGACCCAGTAATGTATGCATTGGTGAATGCATTCTCAATCAACTCCATATGTCACTAATCTAGGTAGAAATGCTCACAAATTACTTCCTGCTTAAAAATGATTTGGAACAATAAACTATGTGTGCTGGATAGCTTTAGTGTCAACTTGACACACCTGGATTGAGGGAGCCTCGATTGGGGAATACCCTCCATTCGGCTGGCCTGTGGCCATGTCTGTGGGACATCTTGATTGTTGAGTGATGTGGGAGGGCCGAACCCACTGTGGGTGGTGCCACCCCTGGGCAGGTGGGCCTGTGTTGGATAAGAAAGCAGGCTGAGCAGGGGCCAGGGGAGCAAGCCAGTAAGCAGCATTCTTCCATGTCCTGTGCTCCAGCTCCTGCCTCCAGGTTCTTGCCCTCAGTTCCTACCTGGGGTTCCCAGATGAACTGTGACCCGGGATATGTAAGCTAAATAAACCCTTTCCTCCCCAAGTTGGTGCTGGTCAGAGTATTTTGTCACAGCAATTGAGAAACAAAGTAGAAAAGAAATTGGTACTAGAGAGTAGGGCACTTCTGTGACAGATCTGATGCTGTCGGATTCTGGAAGCGTTTGGAACTTTGGGCTGGAAAAGACTTTGCATGCTTAGAATTTATTGCTGTGGCACTTGAAACAGTTATGTTGAAAGAGTTGTGGACAATGGAGGCCTGGCTCGTGAAGCTTCAAAGGGAAGCAGAGACTATCAGGGCTGTTTGTGTGATATTTTGAACTGAAAATCTGTGGGTTCTGGTCAGCTGGGGCTGAAGAATCAGGTGTGATTAAGAAGAGACCAGAACCTGAAGTAAAACCTTTGCTTTACTGGAACAATGGATGCTGGTTAACTAGGGCTGAAAAATCAGCTGTAAGTAACAAGAGACCAGCATCATTGTGGTAAAGTCTTCTGGGAAGTATTTCCTCAGGGTCAGCACACAGAGGGTACCCAAGTCTCTATTTCAAGCTGAAAACAGGTTTGCATGGTTTTAGTGTTGAAAGCATGAAGGGGTCACAGAGAGCAGCAGCTGAGGCTTGGCACTCTGAAAGATCAGGAAAGGCCATAGGTGAAAGTGCAGCTTCAGTTGCAGTGAATAACCCAGGATTGAAGGGGTCATGGAGAGAAGCTGAGGCTTTGCATCCCAAGAGGCAAGAAGAGGCCATTGGTGATGGTGCAGCCTCAGTTTCAGTGGAGACCCCAGGTTTTGCAGATGCTGGGACCATGGGACGACCCCCAAGGAAAGCAGTAGGTGTGGAATGGAGCCAACCTGTGTCTGTGAAATGAACTGTGTGTGCTGTGGATGGCAAAGTCAGAGAAGTGGAGCTGCCAGCACCCTTTGGAGCCCAGAAGATCATGAGTGAATCCCAGATGTCCAGCCTTGAGCTACTTTGCTGGACTTTGGTTTTGCTTAGCTGTGCCCGATTCTTCCCTTTGAAATAAGACAGTACTTGTTTTGGATTTTACAGGAGCCCCCAATTAACAGATTTTAAAAGAGACTGTGGACTTTTAGGTGTTTGGATTTTTTAAGGACTGTGGGGCTTTTAAGGTTGTACTGTCTTATGTTGTGATATTAATGTTAATATCATATCTTGGGAACAAGAATTGAAAAGGTTATGGTTTAATAGTGATGTGTTGGTGTGTCAAGTTGACAAGGGGTCAATTGTGCTGCATAACTTTAGTGTCAACTTGACACACCTGGGTTGAGGTAGCCTCAATTGGGGAATTTCCTCCATAGAACTGGCCTATGGCCATGTCTGTGGGACATCTTCTTGATTGTAGAGTGATGTAGGAGGGTCCAGCCCACTATGGGTGGTGCCACCCCTGGGCAGGAGGGCCTGTGTTGCATAAGAAAGCAAGCTGAGCAGGGGCCAGGAGAGCAAGCCAGTAAGCAATATTCCTCCATGGCCTGTGCTTCAGCTCCTGCCTCCAGGTTCTTGCCCTAAGATCCTACCTTGGGCTCCCTGATGAACTGTGATCTAGGAGATGTAAGCTGAATAAACACTTTCTTCCCAAAGTTGGTATTGGTCAGAGTATTTTGTCACAGAAATGGAGAAACAAAGTAGGACACTATGTGATATTGATTAGAAAGAAAATGGTGTATTACATTCTAGACATATGTGATAATAGAGAATATATCTGAACTTAAAAATGTATGTAACATTTCATTTATATTCCTATGGCTTACAGGAATGATCAACTGATAGAAGAGTGGTAATTATTCTACTAGGAAAAGAATTGAGCCTTCCTCATATTAGAAAAGATTTAAAATGTGGAGGCATGCTCTATATATACTCTGAATCCAATAATGTTTCATAATTTCCAGAAGTTCTACTTTAGCAATATCTTTAACAGCATACTTATGTAAAAAATAGATTGTAAAAGACATAACTCTTAACCAAATTTATATAACTTCCCTTGAATTGACTGACGTGCACTATTCCAAGCTCATTTGTTACTGTGTGTTTTATAGAAAGTCCATAATGTAGGATTTTAAATGCTGTAGCTATAAGGAAGAAAAGACACTGAAACATACATTTAGCTTACAGTCTGCTTTTGATGCAATCATCTATGGTTGTAAGAGTGCATCTGCATCCTGGCCTTCCACAGGGAGATGAGAGCAATCCTGTGCAAAAAGGATTATTTTCACTTCTAAGAAGAGAACATAAAGGTCTCTGATCAGACATTGTGCAAACCTGACTCATTGTCTGTGATTTTCCCCCATACAGTGAAATAACAGAAAGAGGTTTGCTTTTCCTCAGCATCAAGATCAGTGCAATTTTCACCACTCTCTTAGGTTTCATGTGAATTATTTTAGATAATACTTGTGTCTGCTTGTTAATTCGTGGAATATCTTGAATAGTCACTGCCATACTTCATAGACATATAGTGCAGAGCATTGTACTATCATACATTGTAACTGTACTTGGTCTGGAGCAGTTACCCTCCCTGGTGATCTTTTCTTCTTCTGGGACTATGTAGTTCTTGGTTCATGAGGACTACATGGTATATTGTGGCTGGCTAGCAGTGGGTGAAGTAGAAAAGTCTAGAGTCTAGAAACAACTGAAGGTGATTAGCAACTCTCCTCTCTCTAGTTGTGACAAAAAAAACAAAACAAAACAACAACACATGATCCTAGACAAAATTAAGCTCAGTGAAAAAATGCTAACATGAAAGTTGAATAAGCTGCATTTTTACATTCATCATTTATTTGTTAATTTATTTATTGCCTATTTATTTATTGGTCTGTATCCCCTGTAACAAACTGTCCAAATGCTATTTTTAAAAAAATAAAGGTCTACTCTCTTCGACCCCGCAGGCCTCTCTCTCCCCTGGGGAATGGGACAACAACCTTCTTGCCTTGACTCCCCCAGCCTCATTCACCCTCCCATCGCCCCCTTGGGTCTCTCCTCCTAGCCTGGGTCCTGTCCCATTCCTTGTCTTGGTGCCCCAGCGCTGTGGGAACCACCACTGTTTCCTCATCTTTTGCATCCAGACAAACTCAGTTCCTTCTCCATCCCCAGGAACACTCTGGGCCTGGCCCCGCCCTCACCTCCCTCTACTTCCCTGGGCCAGCACGACCCACCAGCCTTTTTCCTGACTGCCAGAGCCGACCTTTCCACTTCCTGAACCTTTGCATCCAGACCAACCCAGCCCCTCACTTCCCGCCCCCATCATCCTTTGCATCTCTGGGTAGCTCGGCCACCAGCTAACCTAGACCATCATCTTTCCTGGGTCCAGTTGCCAGGCGAGTCCAACCTCTAAATTCCTGAGGCCAAAATCTTTCCTGGAGGGATCCAGACCTTAGGAGAAAGCCTGAAAGCATCTAATCCTCATCTGACTTGGGCCTCTGTGGGAACTCCTGAAGACAAAAGCAATCTGGACACTTCAATATAAAATCAAAAGAGAGAACCAGAAGCTTAGAGGAACCAGCTTTTCATGTCCAAAAAGTAAATCACAAAGACACATGAAGTTTACAAAAAGAAGCAGACCTAAACTTAAAGGCTTGAGTCTCACACAAGAATCAGAACCTACAAAAATAATTCACATGTCAAAATCACAGAGAAAAAATAATAACATGAAAAACCAAAATAACATATCTGCACCAAATACCAATAGTCCTCAAGAGGAGTACAACAAGAACACCCTAGAGATAATGCGGGGCATGGAACTCAAAAGGACAATTATAAAAATGATAAAAGATGTCACTGAATTTAAAGAACACACAAACAAATCAAAGAACTAAAGGAATATAGGGATAAACCTCTGAATGAATTCAGAAAAGAGTTAGACATATTGAAGAATACTCAGGCTGAAATGAAGAAGTAAATGAAACACTCATTAAGCCAATTACATATGACAGGAGAAAGCTTCAGCAACAGAATGAATTAAATGGAAAACAGAGTATCAAGACTGGAAGATAAGTGGACAAACTAGACCACTCAAGCAAAGATTATGAAAAAGTTAAGAAATCACAAGAATGGAATATGCAGGAATTGTGTGACACCATAAAAAGACCAAACTTACGAAGCATAGGCTTGCAGGAAGGAGAAAAATCCCAAGATAATGGCATGGACCAGATCGTCAACAGAAAAATGGAAGAAAATTGCCCCAAATAAAAGAAAGACAGGCCCATATAAATAAAGAAGCATATAGAACACCAAACAGAGGAACAGAAAAGAAACTCTCCATGGCACATCACAGTAAAAACACTAAACGTACAAAACAAAGACAATACTGAAAGTTGCAAAAGAGAAACAGAGTCACATATAAAGGAAAACCCATTAGGATTGGAGCTGACTTTTCAGTGCAAACTACGAAAGTCAGAAGAGCCTCGACCAAAGTATTCCCAGTTTTTAATGATCACAGATGCCAACACAGATTACTATACCCAGCCAAAATATCTATTATAGTTGGAGGGGAAAGAAAAAAATCTTCCATGACACAAATAGGCTGAAGGAATACTTGTTCACAACCAGCCCTTCGGAGAGTTCTGAAAGCAACACAAAGAGCTGAAGAAAGGAATGACTATACCCAAGGGGTTGTGGAAAGAAATTCAATAAAGGTATAACTTTGGAAAGATACAGCTATATCACGAATGTAAATACAAATGAAAATGACAGAATTCAATACTCATCTTTCATTAATAACTTTAAATATTAATGGACTGAACTCCCCAGTCAAAAGACACAGACTAGGTGAATGGATTAAAAAACGAAACCCATCGTTTTGTTGTCTGCAAGAAACTTATCTCACTTTCAAGGTCAGACACTATCTTAGAGTGAAAGGATGGAAAAAAATATACCAAGCCTATGGTACTAAGAAAAGAGCAGGCATAGCAATTCTAATATCTGACAAAATAGATTTAAACTAACTAAAACTAACCAGAAGAGATAAAGAGGGAATAATAAATCAAGAAGATATTACAATCATGAACATATATTCATCAAACTCTGGTGTACCCAACTTCATAAAAAAATACTACAGGACTTTAAGACCCAAATTAACCCCAACTCATTAATAGTAGGGGACTTCAATATTCCACTGTGTCTGTTAGATGGGTGAACAGGGCAGAGAGCTAACAGACAGACATCTAAATTAAACAATACCATATATCAAATGGAGTTAACAGACATCTACCGATTATTCCACCCAAACAACAAAGGACATCCTTTCTACTCAGAACACCATGGAACCTTCTCCTAAATCAACAACATACTGGGGCACAAAACAAACCTCAACAAATACAAAAATATTGATATAATTCCATGCATTCTATCAGACCAGAATGCAATAAAGCTTATAAATCAACACTGGAAGAAGCCCTAATCACCACATGAACACATGGAGATTAACCAACACACCCCTGAGTGATCAACTGGTCAAAAGAGAAATTATGAAAGTAATAAAAGTATTCCTGGAACTAAATGAAAAGAAGAATACAACACAACAAAACATCTGGGACACGCTGAAAGTGGTCCTTAGAGGGAAGTTTATAGCTCTAAGTGCCGACATCAAAATTCGGAAAGAATACCAATAAATGACTTAACGTTGCGACTCAAGACACTTGAAGAGCAACAGCAAGCAAACAAACAAACAAAAACCCAGCAGAGAAGAAGAAATAACAAAAATCAGGGCAGAATTTAATGAAATTGAAACAAAGAAAACAATACAAAGTACAAATCCAAGAACTTGTTCTTTGAAAAGATAAACAAGATTGACAGACCACTAGCCCAGTTAACCAAAAGAAAGAAAGAGCACCTCCAAATCAACAAAATCAAAGATGAAAGGGGAAATGTCACAACAGGCACCAGAAAGATACAGAACATTACAAGGGAGTAGCTTAAAAGCCTACATGCTACTAAATTTGAAAACCTAAAAGAAATGGACAGATATCTAAAGGCATGGGAACCATCAAAACTAAACAAAGAAGATATTAACAACTTAAACACTACCCATAACACATGAAGAAATTGAAACAGTAATACAAAACATCCAGACTAAAAAAAGCACAGGACCAGATGGATTTACAGTGGAATTCTATCAGACATTTAAAGGAGAACTACATCCAATACTACTTAATTTATTCAAAGAGATAGAAATGAAGGGAGAACTTCCAGGTTCCTTCTACGAAGCCAGCATCACTCTAATATCAAAGCCAGGTAAAGATACAACCAAAAAAGAAAACTATAGACCCATATCTTTAATGAACATAGATGCAAAAATTCTCAAAAAGATACTTGCAAACCACATACAGACACATCAAAAAAATCATCCACCATGATCAAGTAGGATACAGAGATGGTTCAATGTACATAAGTCAATAAACATCATAAATCATATAAATGGACTCAAAGGAAAGAACCACATGGTCATCTCAATAGATGCAGAGAAGGCCTTAGACAAAATTTAACATGCATTTGTGTTCAAAATCCTAGAGGGAAATGGACTGGAGGGAACATACCTCAACATAATTAAAACTATCTATAACAAAGCCATAGCCAACATAATTCTAAATGACGAAAAACTGGAAGCATTCCCAGTGAAATCAGGAACCAGACAAGGCTGTCCACTATCTCCATTTCTCCTTAACATACTACTTGAAACTCTTGCAAGAGAAATAAGACAAGAGCAGGAAATTAAAGGAGTAATAATTGGAAAAGAAAAGATTAAATTATCCCTTTTTGCAGATGATATGATATTATATCTGAAAGACACCAAAAATTTCACCAGAAAAATCCTTGAAATTATTAACATGTTCAGTAAACTGGTAGGTTACAAAATTAACCTACAAAAGTCTGTAGCCTTTCTATATACCAATAACAAGGATTCAGAAAAAGAGCATATGGAAGCACTCCCCTTCACAACAGCTAAAAAAACATAAAATAAAATATCTCAGACTAAACCTATCCAAAGACATTAAAGAGCTCTACAATGAAAATTTTAAACCTTTAAAGAAAGAGATTGAGGAAGACATCAGAAGATGGAAGGACCTCTCATGCTCATGGACACCCCCATATCACCAGGGACCCTGTGTCCCCCTCTGGCTCTCTCTGGGGGAATTGGAAAACACCATCCTAAGATTCATATGGAAGCACAAAAGACCTTGGATAGCCAAAACAACCTGAGCACAAAGAGCATTGCCAGGGCGCTTACTATACCAGATTTTAAGCTGCATTAGAGTGCTATAGTCATAAAAACAATGTGGTTCTGGCACAAAAAAAGACCCATAGATCAATGGAACAAAAATGAAGATGTAAATATGAATAAATGCAATATCACCTACCTGATATTTGACAAAGGGGCCAAGAATATTCACTGGAGGAAAGACAGCATGTTCAGCAAATGCTGCTGGCAAACTGAAGTTGCACCTGTATAAGAATGATACGAAACACCTATCTTTCACCGTGCAGAAAAGTCATTTCCAAATGGATCAGAGACCTCAATGTAAAGCCTGAAACTCTGAAACTGTTAGAAGAAAACATTTGGCAAAACCTACAAAATATGTAGGAAAGGATTTTCTAAACCGGACATCAATTTCTCAGGAAACAAGGGCAAGAAGTAAGAAAATGGTACCTCAATAAACTAGAAAGCTTCTGTACATCAAAGGAGGTAACCAGGGAAGTGAACAGAAAACCCACAGAATGGGAGAAAATCTTAACCAGCAAAACATCCAACAGAATATATAACGAACTAAAAAGAGACTCAAGACAAGAAGTAACCCAATTAAAGATGGGCTAAGGGGCTGAACAGAGAGTTCTCAAAAGAAGTAAAGATGGCTATGAAACATCTTAAAAGATGTTCAATATCACTAATAATTAGGGATATACAAATTAATACCACTTTCAGATTTCATCTTACCCCAGTCAGACTGGCTAAGATCAAGAAAACAAATGATACCAATGTTGGAGAGGATGTGGGGAAAGGGGAACACTTATCCACTGCTGGTGGGGCTGCAAACTTGTTCAACCCCTATGGAAAGCAGTGTGGATAACTCTTAAAAATACTACAAATGAGCCTACCATTTGGCCCAGTTATACCACTCCTTGGCATATACCCAAAGAACTCATCCTATTGCAGAGACACTTGTACATCCATATTTATTGCTGCTCTTTTCACAATAGCTAAGAGGTGGAAGCAACCTAAGTGTCCCTCAACTGACAAGTGGGTAATGAAAATGTGGTTCATTTATACGATGGAGTTTTACTCAGCAGTAAAGAAAGATGAAACCATGAAATTTGCAGGCAAATGTTTGGAACTGGAAACTCTTATACTAAGTGAAGTAATACAGACTCAGGAAAAAAAAATCAATATGTTATCCCTCATATGTGGATCCTAGAACCAAACTTTGACAAGTGATTATGTATACAGTCATAACTACAGGAACCAGGATAATGGAAAGGAAACAGGGAGGTAAAGGAAAAGAACCTGAAAGAGAAGAACAGTATGAAACTGGCCTTAATAAGGAAAATATAGATAAAAATTGGGTTAGTTTAAGGGAGGGGGGAGGGAAGGGTCAACAAGGAACCTGGGGATAAAGGGCAAGAAGGAGCTCAAGAGAGCTAGGACTGCAGGAGAAGGGTATTGTTAAGGGAGAAAGGGGGGAAATGGGGGCACCTTAAGTGGGAAAACCATTATGGAGGGGTGAGATAATGCAAGAGATAAATAATGCCTATCTAGTTTTGAAAACCAGAGGGAACCATATTACTTCTTCAACCGACTGACAAATTATACATAACAGATCAAGAAATATATCTCTAGGTAAGTTTTATCTGAGAACAATTGGTCTTTGCCTAAGATTTGTCTACATGACACACAGTAATTAAAAGTACCAGACTGGTTTATCTAACCTTCTTGGATGTTTAACAGACACACTTTGAGGCCTATAATAATTTGGTCAGAGGGACATAAAGGACAGTTTTTGCTCCTTCATTCCTAGGTTGACAAGTTCCAGGGGACTATGAGTATGTCAAAATGTCTTGAAAATGTGGTGGGTCACCTGTCTTCTTGATCAAGGAGGCTGAGGAGACCCCACCAGTTGGACGTGAACCAGTGTCCAGTCTACAAAGAGGAGGGTCAATACAGAGCAATCATTTCTTCCATGCTTCCAAGTGGAGCCAACCATGGTCGAGCAGGACCTTTGACTTATCTACACACAGAAGGAACTGGTAAAAGAAAGGAGCCAGGGGCTCCTCCCAAGCCCATGTGAACTCCGAGGAACAGATCCTCAAATGGCCTTAAGAGTAAAAGTAATTTTGTTTATCTGGGACAACTGTATGGCCTTAAATGCCCAAAAGGAAAGTATAACCAAAGATTAAAGGGGCCAATATAATTTGTTAAGAGTCCATATGCATAGCTAAATGCTACATAAAAAGCAACAATGCTAGATAGAAGATACCTTCTTTTGAGTTGTTGGCCAGGGTGGCCCAAGGGACTCCCAGATAGTAACCCAGCATAGAACTGGGAAAATGAACAGCAGACCCCAATCTTATCTAAAGGAATATTGACAACTGATCCTGCTAGATGAGGAACAGCTGACCCTCCTAAAACAAAGACCTCTAGATAGGCTGACTAGATTTACCAGAAGGGCAAGTAGTAGCAAATGGCTGGGGGTGCTGACAACTCAGCAGATAGTAGCAGGGATATCAGAGTATACAGCCTCTAGTGGGGGGAGGGAGGCTATGGGAGGGCGCCATCTGGGAAGTGAGCGGATAGTTGAATAAGATGGTTTGGGATCTTCTGTGTGATACACATACACACACAGACACACACACACACAAATCAACAAATTAAAAAAATGTATTAGAAGAGGAAGCATGGAAATCCCTTACATCATGCTAATTAGTAGAGGTGATAAACATTACCACTGAAATCTACCCGATGACTTTAAATACATACACAGGTGCCAAGGATCCAAGCGCAACCGCTTATGACTAGCAATAATGAGATACATACAGATTAGAGATGCACAGGCCAACATCTCAGTTAGTAGCAAAAACAATGAGTCTTTCTGCCAGAAACAGTATATTCTAAAATGAAATGGAAATCTTTTTTAAAGGTTAAAAACTCATTCAATTTTATGTGTTACAGGGTTTATACTGCGTTCAATATTGTATAACTGTATTAATTCAACTGTGAACTTAGAAACTTGCACCCACTTGTGAAAGAGATGTACTCTTGCTCTGGAGTGTGTTATTGAATACATTAAAGCTGTAGTGAAATGCTTCTAATGATGTAGTTATTAAAATTTTAAAAAAATGATTAAAAATAATAATTCTTCAAAGCATAAAAATTTTCCCCTTAATAATTAGTAGATGTGAAATATTTTACCATTGAAATCTTCCTGATGACTTTATATCCATGCTCAGATGCCAGAGAGCTCAGAAAGTACCAACTATGACTAGTAATAATCAGATATATAGAGGTTAGAAATGCATGTGCAAACATCTTAATGTCAATTGCATTAAAAATGAAATTTTCTGTATGAAAATGTGTTTTAATAATGAAATGGAGATCTTTTTTAAAGGTTAAAACCTCATTCATTTTATGTCTTACAGAGTTTATACTGAGTACAATATTGTATAACTGTATTAATTCAACTGTATACCTAGAGATGCATCTTAGCTCTGGAAATTGTTATTGAATATGTCAATGCTGTTGTAATGAAATGCTTATTCTAAGTATGTGGTTATTAAATAAATAATTAAAAATAAACAAATAAAGGTCTAGCCTTTGAATCTCTGGGCTGCCCCAAACCACAGCTTCCTGTATCCAGCAGCTTGCCTGGATAAGTCTGGCTGCTGTGCCCACTGCTACTTGACTCCTGCAGCTTCATTCACCTTCCTGCTCCCTGACCCCATCTCTCCTCCTAGCAGTGGGACTGGTAAATTTCCTGTCTTAGCACCCCAGACCTCTGGACTGACTTCTAGGCCCAAATTCTCCACTGCCTCCTGATCCTTTGTATCCTGATCAAACCAGTTCCTCCCTCTAGTCCCCACCTCCTTTTGCATTCTGGGCTGCTCAGCCCCAGGGCTTCCTGGAGCCAGCAGCTTGCCTGGATAAGTTTGGCTGCACCTTGACTCTTAAAGCCTCATTCACCATCCCAGCTCCTTCACCCATCTCTTCTCCTTGCAAGGGCATTGGCCCATCTCTTATTTTGACACCCCAGACCCATGGATTGACCTCTTATCCCAGAATCCCCACTTCTTCCTGAACCTTTGTGTTCAAGCCAAGCCAATTCCTCCTTGTAGTCCCCAGGAGCCCTGGGCCTCCTCTCACCCCCATGTTCCTTTGCATCCTGGGGGGTCCAGCATCTTTCCTGGGCCCTGCTCCTAGGCCAACTCAGCTCTCAAATTTCTAAGGACAGTGTCTTTCCTGAAGGGATCCAGACCTTAGAAGAAAGCCTGAGAGCATCTGTTTCTCATCTGACTTGGGCCTCTGTGGGAAATCCTGAGCAGCAAGACAAAAGCAATTTGGCTACTCCAAGGAAAATCAAAAAGAGAGAACCTGAAGCCTAGACCAACCAGCTTTTCATGCCCAACAAGTAAACCACAAAGGCACATAAAGTTTACTAAAGTAGCAGACCTAAACTCAACAAAGGAATCCTTGAGTCTTACACAAGAACCAGGATCTATAAAAGAAACCCACATGTCCAAGTCACAAAGAAAAAATAACATGAAAAATCAAAATAATATATCCCCATCATCAACTACCATCAGTCCTCTAGAGTAGTACAGTAAGGACCCCCTACAGATAACACAGGACATGGAACTCAAAAAAACAATTATAAACATGATAAAAGAATTCAGTGAATTTAAAGAACACACAAAGAAAGAAATCAAAGAACTGAAGGAAGATAGGGATAAACTTCTGAATGAATTCAGAAAATAGTTAGAAATATTGAAGAATACTCAAGCTGAAATGAAGAAGGAAGTGAAACGCTCAGTAAGCCAATTAGAAACGACAGGAGAAAGCCTCACCAATGGGATGAATTAAACGGAAAACAGAGTATCAAGACTGGAAGATAAAGTGGAGGAATTAGACCACTCAAGCAAAGATTATGAGAAATTTAAGAAAACACAAGAATGGAATATGCAGGAATTGTGTGACACCACAAAAAGAACAAACTTATGAATCATAGGCATATAGGAAGAGAGAATCTCAAGATAATGATATGGACCAGATCTTCAACAGGATTTAAGGTGAAAATTCCCCAAATTAAAGAAAGACGTCCCCATACAAATACAAGAAGCAGACAGAACACCAAATACACAGGACCAGAAAAAAATCTCCATGGCACATCATAGTAAAAACACTAAACATACAGAAAAAGAAAACTGAAAGCTACAAAAGAAAAACAGCAAGTCACATATAAAGGAAACTCATCAGAATCACAGCTGACTTTTCAGTGAAATGGAAAGAAACTTAATGAAGGTATAATTATGGAATGCATAGCTACACCAAGAATGTGAACTGTAATAAAAATGACAGGAATGAATACACGTCTTTCATTAATAACTTTAAATATCAATGGACTGAACTCCCCAGTCAAAAGACAAAGACTAGTTGAATGGATTAAGAAACAAAACCCATCTTTTTGTTGTCTTCAAGAAACTCATCTCACTTTCAAGGACAGGAACTACCTTAAGGTGAAAAGATTGAAAAAAAAGGTGAAAAAAAAGGGAAAGTTGAAAAAAATATACCTAGCTAATGGTACTAAGAAAAAAAACAGGCATAGCAATTCTAATATCTGACAAAATAGACTTTAAAACTAATTGGAAGAGATAGAGGGCTACTTCATTCTGATCAAAGCAACAACTGACCAAGAAGATACTACAATCATGAACATATATTCACCAAATTCTGATGCACCCAACTTCATAAAATCAGTACTACAGGACTTTAAGGCCCAGATTAATACCAACTCATTAGTAGTCGGGGACATCAGTATGCCATTGTCTCTATTAGATAGGTCAACAAGACAGAGAATTAACAGAGAGACAGCTGAATCAAATAGTACCATACATCAAATGGGCCTAAAAGACATCTACCAAATATTCCACCCAAGCACCAAAGAATATACTTTCTATTCAGCACCTCATAACTCTCTCCAAAATTGACCATATACTGGGCACAAAACAAACCTTGACAAATAGAAAAAGATCGAAATAACTCCATGCATTCTATCAGACCACAATGCAATAAAGCTTAAAATCAGCACTGGAAGAAGCCCTAATCACCATATGAACACATGGAGATTAAACAACACACTCCCAAATGATAAATGGGTCAAAAGAGAAATTAAGAAAGAAATTAAAGTATTCCTGCTGGGCACAAAACAAACCTTGACAAATAGAAAAAGATCGAAATAACTCCATGCATTCTATCAGACCACAATGCAATAAAGCTTAAAATCAGCACTGGAAGAAGCCCTAATCACCATATGAACACATGGAGATTAAACAACACACTCCCAAATGATAAATGGGTCAAAAGAGAAATTAAGAAAGAAATTAAAGTATTCCTGGAGAACAACACTGGGACAGATTGAAAGCAGTCCTCAGAGGGAAGTTTATAGCTCTAAGTGCCTACATTAAAAAAACAGAAAGAACACCAATAAATGACTTAACATTGCAACTCAAGACACTTGCAAAGCAACAACAAATGAAACCCAAACCCAGCAGAAAAGAAGAAATAACAAAAATCAGAGAGAAATTAATGAAACAGGAACAACAACAACAACAAAAACAATACAAAGAATCAACGAAACAAAGAGCTGGTTCTTTGAAAAGGTAAACAAGATTTGTAAACTGCTAGCCCAATTAACCAAAAGAAAGAGAATCTCCAAATTGACAAAATCAGAGATGAAAGGAAAAAATCACAAACGAAACCAAAAAATCCATATAAATTTAAGTAAATATTTTAAAAACGTATACACTACTAAATTTGAAAACCTAAAAGAAATGGACGGGTATCTAAAAGCATGGGAACCACCAAAACTAAACCAAGAAGAGTTCAACAGCTTATACAGACTCATAACATATAGGGAAATTGAAACAGTTATATAAAACCTCCTGGCTAAAAAAAAACAAGGACCAGATGGATTTACAGCAGAATTCTACCAGACATTTAAAGATGATCTAAATCCAATACTACTTAATTTACTCAAAAGGATAGAAATGGAGGAAGAACTTCCAAATTGCTTCTATGAAGCCAGAATCACTCTAATACCAAAGCCAGGTAAAGATACAACCAAAAAAGAAAACTGTAGATCCATATCCTTAATGAACATAGATTCAAAGATTCTCAACAAGATACTTGCAAACCACATACACACACATATATCAAAAAGATCATCCGCTATGATGAGGATGGCTTTATTCTAGAGATGCAGGGATGATTCAATATACATAAGTCAATAAATGTCATAAATCATATAAATGGACTCAAAGGAAAGAACCACATGGTCATCCCAATAGATGCAGAGAAGGCCTTTGACAAAATCCAACATGGATTTATGTTCAAAGTCCAAGAGATAATTGGCCTGGAGGGAACATACCTCAACATAATTAAAGCCATATATAACAAACCCACAGCTAACATACTTCTAAATGGAGAAAAACTGGCAGCATTCCCATTGAAACAGGAACCAGAAAAGGCTGTCCTCTATCCCCACTTCTCTTTAACATAGTACTTGAAACTCTTGCAAGAGCAATAAGACAAGAGAAGGAAATTGAAGGAGTAATAATTGGAAAAGAAGAGATCAAATTATCCTTTTGCAGAAGATATGATATTATATCTAAAGGATGCCAAAAAATTCCACCTGAAAACTCCTAGAAATTATTAACATATTCAGTAAAGTGGCAGGTTACAAAATTAACCTAAAAAAGTCTATAGGCTTTCTATATACCAATAACAAGCAATCAGAGAAAGAGCACATGGAAACACTCCCCTTCACAATAGCTGCAAAAAATAAATAAAATAAAATATCTCAGAGTAAACTTGACCAAAAACATTAAAGAGCTCTACAATGAAAATTTTAAAGCTTTAAAGAAAGGAATTAAGGAAGACATCAGAAGATGGAAGGTCCTCCAATGCTCATGGATTGGAAGAATTAATATTGTGAAAATGACCATCCTACCAAAAGTTATATGAGAAAATGCAATTTCAGCCCCCTCATATTTGACAAAGAGACCAAGAACATTAACTGGAGGAAAGAGCATGTTCAGCAAATGGTGCTGGCAAAACTGGATCCCACTTGTAGAAGAATGAAATTAAACCCCCATCTTTCACCCTGAACTAAAAGTCAATTCCAAAAGGCTCAAAGACCTCAATATAAAGCCTGAAAGTCTGAAACTATTAGAAGAAAACATTGGGAAAAACATACAAGATATAGGCATAGGAAAGGATTTTCTAAACCGGACATAAATTGCTCAGGAAACAAGGGCTAATTAACAAATGAGACCTCATTAAACTAAAAAGCTTCTGTACATCAAAGGAGACAACCAAAGAAGCAAACAGAAAACGCACAGAAAATCTTCCCCAGTGACACATCCGACAGAGGCTTAATAACCAGAATTTAGAATGACCTCAAAAAACAGAGAACCAAGGCAAGAAGCAACCCAATTAAAAGATGGACTAAGGAGCTGAACAGAGAGTTCTCAAAAGAAGAAGTAAAGATGGATATGAAACATCTTAAAAGATGTTCAACATGACTAATAATTAGGGAAATGCAAATTAAAACCACTTTAAGACTTCACCTTGCCCCAGTCAGACTGGCTAAGATCAAGAAAACAAATGATACCAATGTTGGAGAGCATGTGGGGAAAGCAGAACACTCATCCATTGCTGGTGGTGCTGCAAACTGGTTCAACTCCTATGGAAAGCAGTGTGGAGAACTCTTAAAAAATACAAATGGCCCCTATCCTCAGGCCTCTCGGGTGGGTCTATCATGGAGCCCTCCGCGCCTTGACTCCCCCAGCATCATTCGCCCTTCCATCTCCCCCGCTGTTCTCTGCTCCTGGTTTGGGCCCTGTGCCATTCCTGGTCTTGGGTCCCCAGACACCTGGGGAACCGGTGCTGCTTCCTGATCCTTTTCACCCAGGCCAGCTTGGTGCCTTCTTTGGGCTCCAGGAGCACTACTTCCACGGGACCTGGCCCCGCCCTCACCTCTCCCTGCTCCCCAGACCTGCACCACTGGCTAATTCTCCTGGCCTGCTCTCCTGCCACTCAGGCCTCTCTTGGGGTAAGTCTACAGTGCAGCTCCCAGTGCCTTGACTTCCAAGCCGCATTCACCCTTCCATCTCTCCCGCTGTTCTCTACTCCTAACTTGGGCCCTATGCGATTCCTAGTCTTGGGACCCCAGACACCTGGGGAGCCAGTGCTGCATCCTGACCCTTTTCACCCGGACAGGATTGGTGCCTTCCTTGGGCCCCAGGAGTACTGACTCTGGACCCAGCCTGCAGAACAAAACTTGAAGGCCCGAGTATCACACAAGAGTCTGAAACTACAAAAGAAATTCACATGTCAAAATCACAGAGAAAAAATAATAACATGAAAAACCAAAATAACATATCCCCACCAAACACCAGTAATCCTCTAGAGGAGCACAATGAGAATCCTCTAGAGACAATGCAGGACATGGAACTCAAAAGAACAATGATGAATATGATAAAAGAATTCACTGAATTTAAAGAACACACAAACAAGGTAATCATAGAGCTGAAGGAAGATAGGGATAAACTTCTGAATGAATTCAAATTTAACAGATAATTTACATTTAGAATGCATACTGCTACAATACAGCATTAAATATACAAACAGCTTAGTTGAAAAATGGGGAAATAGTATACTTAAGACATTTGGGTAAGCATATAAAGATATTTAGAATCTTTATTTTTAGGAAATGCACAATAATATCATAATGTTTACAACTATGCACTCTGTGGAAGGGCTGATCTCATAGACCACCAACCCAAGTTTTGGGTTGAATGGGATGTTACTTAACAGTCATATACTGGTGCTGTGAATACAAAATTATTCAATCATTCCAGAAAGCTGTTATGGTTTTTCTTAGAATATTGTGCATATCTCTGCAGTGTTGCTGTGAAATGACACATTATGGTGATGCTTGAATAAAGACAGCCTGATCCTTAGCATCTATTTTAGCCAAGAGGGACCCAAATTACTTTGAGTAATTGTTCCGTTCAGTAACTCTCATATCTATGTTCACAGGAACAAGGGCTTGCTTTTTCTTTTACTGAAACAGTATATTCAGCATGAAATAGGAAGCAAAAATGGACATTTATATTATTAGAGGACTGTGTTCCTTCTGACCATTACTGACCTAGGATGGCAGGCATACAACCATATACAATCTAATCCTATCTATTGTTTGCAACACAAATTGGGTAATTATCTAATGATTTTCAGTGAGATAAGTGCTATTGCCAGTGCTGGTTTGATATGTAAAACAACCCCCCACCCCAAACACACACATACTCATACATTGTTCTGGAACAAAGCAAGGAATGGCCGGGATCTCTATGCTTAGCTTACAAATGCACTTGTCTACAATATAAACAAGGTAAGGTAAGATTAACTTTTTGGTTACAAAGTTATGTAAAAGTCATTGTTCAGAATGTGTCCATATTGTAAAAATCTTTACCATATATCTCTAGGACAGGACATAGTACATCCCTCGACTTTGATCTAAAAGAAAGAAATGTGTATGGTACTATAGCTAGAAAATAAAAACATACCAAGCAAATGGCACTAAGAAAAAAGCAGGCGTAGCAATCCTAATATCTGACAAAATAGACTTTAAACTGAAACTAACCAGAAAAGACAAAGAGGGCTATTTCATTCTGATCAAAGGAACAATCAATCAAGAAGATATTACAATCATGAACATATATTCACCAAACTCTGGTGCACCCAACTCATAAAAAAGTACGACAGGACTTTAAGACCAAAATTAACCCAAACTCATTAATAGTAGGGGACTTCAATACGCCACTATCTCCATTAGGTAGGTCAACAGGCCAGAGACTTAGCAGAGACATCTGAATTAAACAAAACCATATATCAAATGGACTTAACAGATATCTACCGAGTATTCCGCCCAAACACTAAAGGACATACTTTCTACTCAGCACCCCATGGAACTTTATCCAAAATCGATCATATACTGGGGCACAAAACAAAACTCAGGAAATACAAAAAGATTGAAATAATTCCATGTGTTCCATCAGACCACAGTGCAATAAAGCTTACAATCAACACCCGAAGAAGCCAAAATCACCACACAAACACATGGAGATTAAACAACACACTCCTGAATGATGAATGGGTCCAAAGAGAAATTAAGAAAGAAATAAAAGTATTCCTGGAATTAAATGAAAAGGACCAACTGAAAAAAGTCAAGGCCCAGATGGATACAGAACATTATAAGGGAATACTTTAAAAACCTATATGCTACTAAATTTGAAAATCTAAGAAATGGATGCATATCTAAAGGCATGGGAACCACCAAAACTAAACCAAGAAGAGATTAACAGCTTAAACAGACCCATATCACAAAAAGAAATTGAAACAGTAATACAAAACCTCCTGACTAAAAAAAATCCCAGGGCCAGATGGATTTACAGCAGGATTCTATCAGACATTTAAAGAAGATGTGCATCTAATATTACTTAATTTATTCAAAAAAATAGAAATGGAGGGAAAATGTCCAAATTCCTTCTATGAAGACAGCATCACTCTCATACCAAAGCCTGGTAAGGATACAACCAAAAATGAACACTATA
>NW_008340781.1:511789-512499 GCF_000622305.1 Nannospalax galili
GAAAAAATTATCCCAAGATTTATATGGAAGCACAAAAGACCTCGGATAGCCAAAACAACCCTGAGAACTAAGAGCAATGCTGGGGGGGATTACTATACCAGATTTTAAGCTCTACTATAGAGCTATAGTCATAAAAACAATATGGTACTGGCATTAAAATGGACCCATAAACCAATAGAATAAAATTGAGGACTCAAATATGAGTAATTGCAATTTTAGCTACCTGATATTTGACAAAGCGGCCAAGAACATTAACTGGAGGAAAGACAGCATGTTTAGCAAATGGTGCTGGCAAAACTGGATCTCCACTTGTAGAAGAATGAACCTAAACCCCTATCTTTCACCCTGCACAAAAGTCAATTCCAAATGGCTCAAAGACCTCAATGTAAAGCCTGAAACTCTGAAACTCTTAGAAGAAAACATTGGGAAAAACCTACAAGATATAGGTGTAGGAAAGGACTTTCTAAACCGGATACCAATAGCCCAGGAAACAAGGGCAAGAATTAACAAGGGGGACCTCATTAAACTAAAAAGCTTCTGTACATCAAAGGAGACAACCAAGGAAACAAACAGAAAACCCACAGAATGGGAGAAAATCTTCACCAGCGACACATCTGATAGAGGTTTAATCACCAGAATATATAACGAACTCAAAAAACAGAGAACCAAGACAAGAAGCAACCCAATTGAAAGATGGGCTAAGGAGCTGA